>NC_054371.1:2460868-2618368 GCF_017654675.1 Xenopus laevis
TATGTTGCCGGTCGCTTCATTCTGTTTTTTGGTTAATTTCAACCTCACCTTTTGTTTCAGTTTTTCCCAGCGTTTAAACAAATCAGCAGTGGGAATTTCAACCGTAGCTCCTCCACTCTGAAGCAAATTTAAGAACATCTGCCTGCGGCTGATTTTTAACCTTTCTGTACCCCTTTTTTTACATCCCGCTGCCCAGCAATGGTTTCTCCTGTGCGTTCTAACTCACCCAGCTGACTCAGCAATGTCGCAGCTTCATGAAAAACACCCTTCTTGGCATCTAAAGCACTTAACATTGTAAACAATGGGACTTTCAAATGGATGGGTGATCTTACAAGCAATTTATTTTTCATGTGGGCAGTAAAGGGAGCCATATCTGGCCCTGGCCACATCTCTTTTACTGTAGGTGTATTTGGGGATCAGCAATCAAGCCGCTCACACATCCATACTTTCTTAACCTTTGTATTCCCTCCCCTATAGTACGGGCCTTGGGGTAGAATCCATCATTTCAGTGGGCGTATCATACACTTGTAAGACTGAATCCCTTATCAAATGTAACAGGGAAAAAGTCACAGTAGTATCACGTGCTCTCCCCAGATAAAGCCTCACCCGAGGGTCTTTAGCAATACTGCCTAACCCTATTGTTTCCCTGCTAGTAAGCATGATACCATCCCCACCCAAATCCCACACTCGCAAGACCCATTTAAGGAGACTTTCTCCTCCTTTCTGGGCAAATTTGTGACCCAACTCTGTTAATTCTCCTGCAGTATATGAACGGGTTTCCTCTGTATATTGCTGTTCTGCTGCTTCTGTATTTCCTCTGTAATCCTGATGTCTGTTAGTATTACCTGCTCTTTGGGTTACTTCTCTCCTTTGTTTGGTACTTACTATTGGCCTTAGTTTTCCTTCTTCTATATCATCTCCTATTTCAATTTCCTCTGATCTGAATCTGACCACTGGGCTAACTCCCCCAAGTCTCCTTTATTTACAACACAAGAGCTCTCACTTTAACTGAGGCACACTTTTCTGATGATTTTCTCCCTTTCCCTTTTTGCTGTTTATTAACAGTTTTCACTACATATTGTGAAAACTCTGTTTCCATCTCATCGCGCTGCTTTTCTGAAGAGCGGAAACATTCTCTGAACACAAATAGTTGATCTTTAACTGCCTGCAGTTCAAGTTCAAGTGACTCCCTATTGGTTGTCTCCTCCATTAGAGCCTGAAAACACAACCAACCCACTTGTGCTGCAGACTTCTGCTCTGCCTTGGAATATCGAGACAAATCCAAATTCAGCAACTGGTGACCGGGGTTAGTCACCTGAAAAGGTTGCTGATACTTAATCAATTCATGAGCAACATGGGTCCAGGGTCCGGAACTAGCCCATGTGGGAAGGGTGCTCATTTGATCATCTACCCCTCTAACTTGATTTTTAAACAAGCAGAACATTTTTTGGTATCTTTCAACAGTATGTTTGCCCTGCACAAGCCACTACAATACTGCCACTACCCTAACATACAAAGTTGAACTATAAATACATTCTACAATTTATACAAGTTTCTATAAGTTATTACTGCACTTCACAGCAATAAAAGGGTTAATCCTGTTCACAGCGCCAAATGTAATAAAGGAGTAAACCTTTATCAATAATAATACTTGTATTAATTAAAATAAACATATTAATACAAATGTACAGACTCAATGATTAAACCTTTTGATATACTGCTTGTGAGCAATAACTTACACACACACAAGTAAAGGTAGAATTTAAAAACGTTTACTTCAGTTTATATGATGGTAATTACAAGAATAGCCAGTTTTGCATGAATTCAGCACAATCGGGGAGCCCCACAACCTTTGGTTCATCAGCCTCAGGTTCCCGATAATCAAGCGATGATCCAAATCCTGGCGCCACTCATGGGTCTGAGGCGAAGCTCCCCATGTAAAGTGAAGGTGTGCTTTATAATCAACAGCTAGAGAGATCTTTGACCTAGGCAATATAGTTAGCGAGCCCAAAATGCTGTCCAATGGAATTCTAAAAGATCAGCAAGAACTTTGTATCTCTTTTACCAAGACGCAGTTTGTTACTCAATCTGAGTCTTGTCTGTCTGCTGTCTGTTTATTCATTCTTAGAGATGTTTGTTGGCCAACAATGCCTGTGTTTGCTATAGAATGTTTGCCCAGCAATAGAACTACATCAGGGACATTGGATTCAAATAACTATCCCAAAATCTTATACTTACTCAAACTTAAGGTTTGATTCACTATAAATCAGATATATATTGTAAATCATTAAATCAAATATCCACCGTGCTACAATTAAGTAGAAACTAATTCTTTTTTTTTTAAAAAAAAAATGATGTAACTGGTTTAAGAAAAGTGGAATATGAGCATTTTGGCATTGAAGCCTCTGAGTTAGTTTGTAATTGAGGAAAGAGATGAGGCATAAGCGACCAACAACGCCGGCCAGAATCAGTTCTACAGTCTGACATGTGGAAACACAACGGATGGACTAAACAGGGACTCAATATGTTTTATACATAAGGTTTTAACACTATATTTTCCACTATATGTTCCATACCAGTAGGAAGCAATTCTGTGATACATACAAGTTTGTAACTAAACGTCTGTACCCACCTAAGACCCTCACGTGGTGAATTTAAATGACAACTTTCCCCACTCTGTTTAGAAGGGAATCTGTCAGCAGTGTTTAGGAGCTGAAAAAAGATGCTTCAAAATGGTCACTATACTGCTAATACAACATACTGCACTATATTAACTTTCCACTATTTGCTTGTTTCCCAGGGCCCCAAGGCAACAGCAGACACGTGAATTTTATGTTTCCTCCTATTGCTGCACTGGTGTTCCTGGACCCCCAGCATCGCCCCTTCACCGGATACAGGGTGAACACTCTTAGTCTTCTTCATGGGACCTCCTTCAGCCTCTCCAGACAGATTGTCAGCCTCTACACCAGGTCAGTGTTACACACAGTCTGACAAAGGTGGCAATACTGTAATCAGGCCTAATGTAATGTATGTGGAGGAAGCAGATAAGCATCTGACATCAGAATGCTATAAAAAACTAATAGGAGACCCAATAGAGAATTTTGGTACAATCTATGAGACAATACTTAAAGAAGCACAGAAAGATTTACTAATTAGCAAAAAGGAATATCAATTCCTCAAGGTTGAACATCCTAGAATTGTGATATTTTATCTGTTACCTAAAATCCATAAACGTATAGAGAAACCTCCAGGTAGACCAATAGTGTCTGGGAACGGTAATTTATCCGAATAAGCGAGCCAGTACCTAGATCTGTGTTTCAAACCTATGGTTGAATCTTTGAGGTCTTATGCAAGAGACACAATGGATGTTCTAGTGCAAATTAATGATACACAATTGATGCAAGAGAACATCTTATTAATCACACTAGATGTTGAAGCGCTATATACATCAATCAGACATGAGTTAGGAATAGAGGCTGTATGATACTTTCTGTCCAAATCAGGAAAAGAATCAGAAGATCAAATTGAATTTTTGTGCAAGTTACTAAGATTTGTACTATATTTCAATTATTTCACCTTTAATCGACAGTTATTTCTTCAAACTCAGGGGACAGCTATGGCTACAGAATGTTTTCCAGCTTATGCCAATTTGTTTCTGGGACAATGGGAAGAAACAGTTGTGTATAGTGAAAAACTGGCCAAATATCATAAATACATCTTGAAATGGCTTCGGTATATAGATGATATACTAATAATCTGGCAAGGAACACACACAGAATTCACTAGCTTCCTACAAGAACTAAATATCAACAATTTGAATATCAAACTAACTTCCCAGATATCAGATAAAGAGGTGTCCTTTTTAGATCTCAATGTAACAATAGGAGAGAATGGCAAATTAACAACAAGTAATTACAGGAAAGAAACTGCCACTAACTCCCTTTTGAGTCATTCCAGTTTCCACCCAACAAGTGTGAAAAAAGCCCTGCCTACAGGGGAATTCCTCAGACTACGACAGATTTGTACCACCCAGACTGAATTTAAACTACAAGCTAAGGAGCTAAAGAACAGACTAAAAGATAGAGGTTATTCCAATAAACAACTTAAAAATGCTTATCATAGGGCTCTATGTACAGAGAGACAATCTCTATTAACCAAGAAAGATTGAAAATCAGAAGGCGACAACGCCATATGGTTTATAAGTACCTACTGCATTTATAGTAAAGAAATTCGGAGTATCCTCAACAAGCATTGGAAAGTTCTCTTAATGGTTGAAACATTAAAATCCATACAACCTAATCAGGTACAGGTCTGTTATAGAAGAGGCCCCAATCTTAAAGATTTAATGTGCCACAGTCATTTCAGCAGTAAAAAAATCTCAGAAAGAATCAAAGGCTCCTATCCATGTGGAGAGTGCAATATGTGCAACCAAATGGTGAGAAAGGAAACATTCCAAGAAAAAAAATAGACTAATACAAAACTATATAAATTGTAGAATGAGAGGTGTAATCTATTGTATAGAGTGCCCTTGCAATCTACGATATATCGGAATGACCACCAAGATGCTAAAACAAAGGATGCAGAAACATTGCAGCACTATTAAGAATGCCGAAAATGACAAAAAAACTGAAAAAAAATGTATCCACTGTGGCACAACAGTTCAGGGCCAAACACCAATCAGACCCAAGAAAATTATCCTTTTGGGCGATAGAAAAAGTGACACTGGGAAATAGAGGTGGAAATTTGGAACAAGAACTTCTTAAAAGAGAAACTTATTGGATTTTTAATCTCAATACAGTTGCACCTCATGGTATTAATGAAAACAATTTGTTTACAGCATTTATTTGAACAATAACAAATTACATAATGGTAACGATAACATGATAGTACCATTATTCATATAGGGCTTATATATAAGGTATTATTATCAGTATAGAAACCGCTATATCAAATCTATATCCCTACACAAAATATCACCATATATGCTCCAGTAATGAATGGGTTAACTCGCTGAGAAGCCTCTTACATCTATGGAGGCGGGATTTGGAATAAGATATGCGCCCGTCACTGAAACTTGCGTAGGTATACGTCTGTCACAGTTAGACGTGTAATCTCGCAATAAGATGACGTCAACGCAAAGGATATGAGGAAGTGAATGCGGCTATAAAGAACCGCGATAGAAAGCGAGCGGTAATTGCCTTTTGAAAAATCGAATTGCGAAACGTACGTCAGGGCAACTGACGGTCTCCTTGATTTTAGCTTTAAATCACCAGATGGTGGGGCGGGATTGAGACTATTGGAAAACTTTTATCAACAACATTCTCAGACTCTTTTTACTTATCTGTTTTCTATTCCAAAGACTGTGGGGTTTGCGGTTTTGTAGGTTAAGTTAGCCTTTTCCAATATAGATAGGAGGTACAATTGAGACCGCAGCCCTACAGTTCCTGCCGTTCTACATCTTTGTGGTGCTCCCAGTGGCTTAACTAGATATTACTGGGCCCCATAGCAGATTATTTTTCAGGCCCCCAGGTTGACCAGTTTTACCAGTATTTATTGAAATTGTATATGAATTAGGACCTCCTGGGCCCCCCTGCAGTCGCAGGTTCTGCTTCCTCTATAGTTACGCCCCTGGGTGCTCCTATAACTATTAGTTATAATCTTGGGAGCAACTCCACCCTCTATACAATTTTCACTTTTCCTCAACTTTTAATCAAAAGGTTGATAACCAGGGTTTTTTTAATTGTGACCATATTAATTACCTTTTAGATTTTAATTAATATATGCACAAGTCACTAAATGAATTGGTGAATTAATTGATTGCACATGGCACTTGGCACTTTATTAATTAGAGCACATCCAAATTATTACAAATCGAATCGATTGCACAGGTCACTTTATACTGTATATTTTAATGAATTGTAACAGCAAACCCATTTATTGGTTAAATTGATTGGAACGTTGAGCGTGAATTTAATTAATTTATGAATGAATTGGAATCTTTATAAAACACTGGCACCTTAAATCAAATTGATTGAATAGGGAGTAATTAACTCCGAATTTTATCCCTAGTGGTTATTGATGTTGTGGGTTAAACCTGAATAAAATAACAAACGACACCGAATCCGAAGTTGCGCTCAGGGAGGCAAAAGATAGCGAAGTATCACTAGTGTTAATTCATCAAGCAAAGCAAAATTACGCTATTGATGCCTAATTTGCATACGGCGCCAGGTTAAAGAACAATGGATGTATATGTTGCAGCAAATACATTACACTACACAAGCCTGGGAAAGCTTCATAAAATAAAATACAGTTGTTATATTGCCCTATACATGTGCCCACTGTATAGTTTAGGTGCCATATGTTAAGAAATGTAGGGGGGGAAGGAGGGTAACCCCAAAAAAATGTACAATCTTTTTCAGCCTATCACCCTTAAAAAAGTAAAAAAAAAAAACAGCGTTCTTTGGGTCTTAGGACTTGCTTCAAAAAAATTACCTCAAAGTGTCCAGTCTACAGCATCGTATCTCCCACATATCATTATATACCAAGATACAACACCCCAAATATGAAAGCCCAGGGTCCACTGAACAGTTTGATGCCCAATATGCATAGGTACACGTAAGTATGTGGCGTATAGGGGCCCCAGAATGAAGACACCCCATATGAGTTATCAGTTCTGGAATTCCAAATACTGCAAAATACGCACATTTACATCATTTTTCAAGGGGCAAAAGTACAAAAATGTATGTTCACCCCAGAAAACCATATATTTTTGGAAAGTACACATTCTGACGAATCTAATATGGGTATGCATGTCTTTCTACTCCAAAGTACCAATCCACAAAGCTTTCCTACATTTCGCAATTTTTATGACATTACCGAAAATCACCTCAATATTGCAACTCTGAAGAATCGAATCTCCCACATATCATTATATACCAAGATAAAATACCCCAAATATGAAAGCCCAGGGTCCGCTGAACAGTTTGATGCCCAATATGCATAGGTACACGTAAGTATGTGGCGTATAGGGGCCCCAGAATGAAGACACCCCATATGAGTTATCAGTTCTGGAATTCCAAATACTGCAGAAGCCACAAAAAAGAAAGCTCTCTGTTTGATTTCAAATTAAGCAGAGAGATCCCTGTCTAAGGCAGGATTTTTTGTTATCATTTGGTGTGTGAAGGTGTTAGATACTTGGTGTGTGAATTTTGGGGAGTTTTGAGTTGATTTACTTTATTTAAATCAAATTTTATTTTGACCCAGAAGGTGAGTGATTGCTAGCCCAGTTCCCTTCACTTCCTGTGGGCTACAAACTCACTGACAGATCCCCTCCCCCTCACCTGGGTGTCAGTTTCACTTGTTTTTTGTATTTAGTTTCAGCTGAAATTTATCACTATTTGCACAGATTGTGTGTGTGCTCTTATTTTTATCCTTGTTTTGTAAGGAGAGAAAGCTAAAGGGAGAAGGATTTAAGAAAATAAAACATTTTCTAGTAGCAGTGCAACTCCCAGGCACCTACTCTCATTAACCCTCTCCCTGCTAAAGCTTCTCATTGTTGCATTTACTTTCGCTGATTAATAGAATTAAGCTTACTTTTTTGTGGATTGTTTTGTAAAATAATGGGAGGGAATAAAAAACAAAATTATAAAAAAAAACCTCAGGCTCCTAAAGGAAAAGGAGCTGAAAAACCTGGCTGTAGCTATTCTAAAAAGCACCAGTCACAGCCTTTGTCTAAACGCTCCACTGTTTCTGCTGTTGCAGCCAATGTGACCACTGCTAAAAGTTTTGCACAGGCAGTGGCTACTGGCAACAAGCCAAGTCACTGCTGGGATAGATAAGCTTACAAGGAATCATGGGGTTAGATGTCTAATGTCAGGAGATGATGGCATAGAGACTTATATAAAAGCTGCAGCTGAAGTGGGGGGCCCCTCTGTAATAGTGTCAGCAAGTAAAATGTATGGGAAAGCCATAATATTTGCCCGTACACTAACTGCAGTGCATACTCTAGTGCAGAGAGGCATAACAGTAGGGGGTAGTTATATCCCTGTAGAACCCCTAGAAGGATTAGGCATAAAGATAGTCTTATCTAATGTGCCCCCCTTCCTGCAAGACCATTTATTGCTACTCCACCTGCAAGCCCTCGGTGAAATAAAGTCAACTATTTCTAAACTTCCCTTGGGTTGCAAGGAGAGCAGATTGAGACATATCCTCTCTTTTAAAAGGCAGGTGCAATTACTTTTGCCTCAGGGTCAAGATACTATTGAGGGGTCCTTTGGTGTTCCATTTGAGGGGGTGCTGTATAAAAAATTTTACTGCACAGAAGAAGTGAGGTGATTCCTTTGCAAGAACCTGGGGCACACTCACCAGAGTTGCCCCAAAGGGCATATTAAGACTACAGTCCCTGTTCCTGCCCCAAGTACCTCTTATGCAACATCATACCCTGCTACAGCTATTGCTGCAGGCTCCTCAAAGGAGAAATCCTCTTCAGTAAAGAACCTTAAGGTGGTTGTTACACAACCCACCTCTAAAACCTCCAAACCTCCTCCTTCTTCACTCAAGTTCTCTAAGGATGCAGCCTATATTTCAATTTCAGCAAAAGAGAAGGGGGGAGGAATGTCAATGCATCCCCCAATGCTGCAGTTGTTTTTGCCAAAAACCAACTTAACCCTGTTATGAGCAATCCTAAGGGTGTGGAGATTCCAGTGGTTGTAACACCTGTCGTGTTGGAACCAGAGAGTAGCATTTCCTCTGCAAATGACAAGAAAAAGAAGAGGAAATTTAAATCCAACAGGCTGATACCTGAGGAATGGGTTTCAGTGGTCAATGATGGAGCACCCCCAATCAGGGCAAAAAGGGCAGCAAAACATCTGCTCCTCATGTGGTGATATTTTCTGGCCCAACTGTTGGATGCAATCAACTGGTGCTAGACCATGCACCTATAGACTCAGTTGGGGAAGAGGAGATAAATGGTCTGGAGAAATATGAACAGGGGATTATGGGTCTCCCCACAGAGTCAGGGGTGCTGCATCTGTCTCCAACAGAGGATCTTCCCCTGGAGTATAAAGGGACAAGGTAAACCCCACATGAGTGGGCAGTAAGTGTTCCTGAGGTGTTGAGCTTTGGGAATTACAACCAGCCTCTGTGTTTAGTGCCTCAGGGTATTTCACTCCAAGAAATGGAGAACATTGGGATAACCCCCATACAGGATCCTGCAGACAATGCTGTGAGGGAGGATAATGAGACCGGAGTTATAAATATGGAGGATAGCCAGACAGACTCGGTAAGGTCTACTGTGCATGTTAAGATCTCTCCTCCATTCTCTTCCACTGATCCCAATGTTATTGCCATTCAGGAGGCAGTGGAAAGGGCAGAGGTTGCCCATCGAGCCTCTAAAGCTCCTGTTGTTAAGGAGCCAATTCCATCTGCTACCCCTGAGCCAAACACCTCCAGTGGTGTTCCAAGCAAAATCCAAGTATTATCTGAGCCGTTGCAGGGTTTCCAGATAGCAGGTGCTTCCGATCCTTCTCCTGCAACTTCTTGTGTAGATATTATCAAAGCTCCAGTGGAGAGGGGGAATTATCAAACCCAATGTATAAAAATAGGGGTGTGGAAGCACTCTAAAGGCTAAGTAATAGTATATTTAAGTATAAAGGAAGTGCTAGTTTTAATGCACATTCCCTGGGCCCCTGTCTCAAAAGTAAGTTTACAAAACAGGGGTTTTTAGTTACAAAGTTATGATCATAAAGTTGAAAAGCCACCATACCACGTCAAGGTAAACCCCATATGGCGGTCCCTAACTTGTTTGCCTTTCGGCCATAGTATAAAAAGTCTTACTGCATAGTAGCATTCAGTGTAATCAGTGTCTGTTGAACCTTGGTTTCAGTGAAAAGGATCTATCCTCCCCCGCCAGTATGCGGCTTTTAAGGGAGAGGCATTGTCCAACCAACGCCCATTTTTAAAAGTATAGGGCCCCATTAGTTTAAGGGGGGGTATGGGGTGCTATTAAAAACCACATAAAGCTCAGCCACAGCTTCTGGCAACAATACAATGTATAAGCACTGTATAAGTGTGGAAGCACTCTAAAGGCTAAGTAATAGTATATTTAAGTATAAAGGAAGTGCTAAGTGCTAGTTTTTATACTATGGCCGAAAGGCAAACAAGTTAGGGACCGCCATGTGGGGTTTACCTTGACGTGGTATGGTGGCTTTTCAACTTTATGATCATAACTTTGTAACTAAAAACCCCTGTTTTGTAAACTTACTTTTGAGACAGGGGCCCAGGGAATGTGCATTAAAACTAGCACTTCCTTTATACTTAAATATACTATTACTTAGCCTTTAGAGTGCTTCCACACCCCTATTTTTATGAATTATCAAACCCTTAGCCAAGAAGAGTTCATGGATGAGGGGGACATCGAAGAGGAGGTTGACACAGTTGTGACAAATCCTTCTACCCCAATCATCCCAGCTGAGGAACTCAAGATGTTTCTTGAGAGCACCCTTGGTGTTAAATTGGAGAAGAGGCTACATATGGCTCTAGAGAAGTGGCATGATTTGACTTTGGTGATCATTTCTGTGAGACAATACATCAAGGTCATAAAAGAGGCTAAAAACTATGGAACTGCAGAATATCTCCATATCGTTACCAGACCTTTCTGAGGGCTAAAGCATTTACTAACACACAATAATGGCTCTAAGTATAAGCACTCTTAATACAAATGGCTGTCGGGAGCCTTTTAGAATGTTTCAGGTACTCTCCTTTCTATGCCAAGGAGGGTACTCTGTGAGTTTCCTTCAAGAGACCCATATCACTCAGGAGCTTGAAGCGACCTGGCATCTGGAATGGAAGAGCAGAGTCTTTTTTAATCACCTCACATGGATGTCATGTGGGGTGGTGACCTTGTTCTCAGAATCCTTCCAGCCAGAGGTACTGAGTGTTAATTCTGTCATCCCAGGCCGTCTGTTACATCTCCGGGTCCGTGTGTCTCAGTCCCGGATTGATAGGCTTTATATATCAAGCCATATTATGTCACGAGGTCGGTCCAGTAATATTAGCTTGACACCTTTCTCGGACCACAATTGTGCTTCTTTGATAGTGGCAGTCGCACCATCTCTGCCCAAAGCAGCCTATTGGCACTTTAATAACAGCTTATTAAAGGATGAAGGGTTTTCAAAGGCAGTTCAGGAAATGTGGACAGACTGGAAGGGTTATCAGGATGAATTTGCCACACTGAGTCAATGGTGGGATTTAGGCAAGGTTCACCTAAAGCTCTTGTGTCAAGAGTATACAAAATGTTTGAGCAGACAGAAAAATGCAGAGATTGAGGCTCTGAATAGGGAGGTGCTTGATCTTGAGCAAAGGCTGTCAAGGCTCTAAAGACCAAGCCATACAGTGTGAATATGTAGAAAAGAAAGAGACTGCGTAACATTGAACAGCGACAGGCTTGTGGTGCTTATGTGCGAAGCCGCATGCAGTTACTCTGTGATATGGATCGTGGCTCGCGTTTCTTCTATGCTCTGGAGAAGAAGAAGTGGAACCAAAAACAAATCACATGCCTTCTTGCAGAGGATGGCACCCCCCTTTAAGATCAGGAGGCTATCCGGGACAGAGCCTGGTCCTTCTATCAGAACCTTTTTTCTCCGGATCCCATCTCTCCGGATGCCTGCAGGGAGTTATGGAATGGGCTTCCAGTGATCAGCGAGGGTAGAAGAGAGAGGTTGGACATGATTTCCATAGGGTTCTAAATGAGGCCCTCAAGACCGGTGAGATGCCACTTTCGTGTCGTCGAGCAGTGTTATTACTGCTACCTAAGAAGAGGGATCTCCGCCTTATTAAGAATTGGCGACCGGTCTCATTGCTCAGCACAGACTATAAAATTGTAGCCAAAGCTAAATCACTCAGGCTCAAGTCTGTGCTGGCAGAGGTGGTTCATCCTGACCAGTCCTATACAGTCCCCAGCCGGACAATTTTTGACCATGTCTTTTTGGTTCGGGATTTACTACATTTTGCCCGGAAGGCTGGTCTATCTCTTGCTTTTCTATCCCTGGATCAAGAGAAGGCATTTGACAGAGTAGATCACCAATATCTTTTAGGCACTCTGCAAGCCTATAGCTTTGGCCCACAGTTTGTGAGCTATCTGAAAACACTGTACACCTCTGCAGAGTGTCTAGTTAAAATCAACTGGTCTCTGAATGCACCTCTGGCCTTCAAACAAGGAGTTCGACAAGGATGCCCTTTGTCGGGACAGCTGTATGCACTGGCCATTAAGCCTTTCCTGTGTCTACTAAGGAAGAGGCTTACAGGACTGGTGCTCAGGGAACATGACATGAGGGTAGTTCTTTCAGCATATGCTGATGATGTCATCCTTGTGGCCCAGGACCTAGTTGATCTTGAGTGAGCACAAGAATGCCAAGAGGTTTACGCTGCTGCCTCATCAGCTCGGATCAACTGGACCAAGAGCTCAGGCCTTCTGGAAGGTCCTCTACATGTAGATTCTTTGCCTTCTGCTTTTCGCGACATCTCGTGGGAGACTAAAGTCATCAAATATTTAGGTGTCTATCTGTCAGCTGAAGAGCGTCCTGTTCCACAGAATTTCATTGAACTTGAGGAGCATGTTCTTACCCGCCTGGGAAAGTGGAAGGGTCTTGCTAAAATGCTTTCTATGAGGGGGAGGGCTTTGTTGATTAACCAGCTGGTGGCCTCTCAACTCTGGTATAGTCTGACATGTCTTAGCCCAACCCAAGAATTCATTGCTAAAATCCAGAGAAGGTTGCTGGACTTTCTCTGGATGGGAAAACACTGGGTCTCTGCAGGTTTTTCAACCTACCCTTGAGAGAGGGAGGTCAGGGAGTTGTATGCATACGCTCTCAAGCACATACTTTCCGTCTCCAACAGATACAGAGATACTTGTATGCAGATCCTTCTCCACAGTGGTGTACCCTAGCATCCAGCTTTTATCATCAGGTACGCAACATGGGGTATGACCAGCAATTGTTTGTCATCGAACCAGAAGGATTCTTAAGAAGCCTCTCACCATTGCCGGCTTACTACCAAGAGACTCTAAAGACCTGGAGCATGGTAACTGTACAAAGGCAAGGAGGCATTCAGGGGGAGGACATTCTAACTGAGCTCCTACTTTACAATCCATCTTTAAAGACTAGGATGTTGGAGTCCACCAGCATCCGCTACCGCCTTTGCAGGGCTCAACTAACCAGAGTTGGGGATTTCCTGGATTTCGAGAGTTCAGATTGGGTGGAAGCTCGGGCAGTTATGCCATGCATGGGGTACCTTACCACTAAAGTTCCACATTGTCTGCTCCAGGAGATCAAGAATAACCTCTCTCCTGAATCTCACACATTTATTGATGGGGTTTTACGTGGTGGATAACCACATCCACCATGGACCTCTCCACCTCCAGCCATAAAAATAGCACATAAGAACCGTCAATCCCCTGACACACCTCCTTCCCCCAACTTGAGCCAGTTGGAGAATTTTACCTCGACGTGCTTTTTTGACATGACAAGAAAGCTATTGTACTCCTTGATGCTCCACACTGTACACTTTCTTGCTCTTGTCTCCCGCTATAATACCATCTGGAGGCAGGTGTTTAATGAGGGTGAGAAACCCCAGTGGTGAGCCCTTTATTCCAGCCTGGTGCCCAGACCCACTGGAGACTTGAGTTGGAGAGTGCTCCATGGTGCTTTGAGCACAGGAAAGTACCTGGTCCATTTTACAGACTCCCCAGCTGCTTGTCCATTCTGTGGCAAAAGGGAATCTGTGTTTCATGCTTATTTTTCGTGTGCCAGACTGCAACCTCTTTTGGCTCTTTTGAGGAAACTTCACCTGCAGTTCTGGTTACATTTTTCCCCTCAAGTTTTTATTTTTGGATGCCCAGTATCCCGGGACAATCGAGAGAAAGACCTAGCTTGCTCCTAGCTTTAGCCAAACTAGCCATTCATCAGTCTAGAATGTTTGGAGGGTGGGAATCCTCTACCGGTAGAGGCTTTGTTCTGGGTGCTGGTGCGTTCCCGCATCTGAGTACACCCAGGCAGTGTTCACTGGCCGGTTGAGTGGATTTGCTGACCAGTGACCAATAGATGGGTTGCTTTGCTCAGTATCCCAAGATTTGGTTTCTGTTAAGACAACTCTCACACTTCATATTTAAGTGCACTTTAATTTAAGTGACAGATCTATTATATTCCTCATCAACATCTCCTTTGAGGTGTAATTCATTTTGGTGAGCAATCGCACACCTGTAATTTGAATAATATTCCAAATACTGCAAAATCAGTACATTTACAGCATTTTTCAAGTACAAAAATATATGTTCACCCCAGAAAACCATATATTTTTGGAAAGTACACATTCTGACGAATCTAATATGGGTATGCATGTCTTTCTACTCCAAAATAGCAAGCCGCAAAGCTTTCCTATATTTGGCAATTTATGACATTTCCGAAAATAACCTGAATTTTGCACTGAAGCATAGTATCTCCCACATATCATTATATACCAAGAAAAAGCACCCTAAATATGAAAGCCCGGGGTCCGCTGAACAGTTTGATGCCCAATATGCATAGGTACACATAAGTAGATGGCGTATAGGGGCCATGGAACGAAGACAGTTCTGTAATTCCAAATACTGCAAAATCAGCACATTTACAGCATTTTTCAAGGGGCAAAAGTACAAAAATTTATGTTCGCCCCAGAAAACCATATATTTTTGGAAAGTACACATTCTGACAAATCTAAAATGGGTATGCACGATTTTCTACTCCAAAGTACCAAGCCGTAAAGCTTTCCTACATTTCGCAATTTTTATGACATATACAAAAAGCATTGTATCTCCTACATATCATTATATACCAAGATAATATATACTCCCTAAACATGCGTATAGGGGCCCCAGAAAGAAGACACCCCATACGAGTTCTGTAATTCCAGATACTGCATAATCAGCACATATACAGCATTTTTGAAAAGTTACAAATAAAAATTTGTTAAAAACTGTCTTTCTACTCCAAACGTACATACTGCAAAGCAACGCTAAAGGCAGTGGTTTTTATGATATTTCTGAAAATCTCCTAAAAATATTGCAGTTGCTCGCATTTATCTCACCCAATGTCTTACATACAATTGGAAAACACCCAAAATATTGACACTATGGGTCTACTGAACAGTTTGATGCCCAATATGCATAAATATACCAAAGCAGGTGGGCATGTGCGGACCCCAAATGAAAACAGTGCATAAGAATTTTCTCAGCTGTCAATTCGCCTTCTGTGAACATAGCACTCTGACTGCATATAATGTGCCGTAAGACCCCCTAACAGTACAAAGACCCCCCAAAACCATATATTTTTGGAAAGTACACATTCTGCTGAATAAAAATTTGCTACAACTGTCTTTTACTCCAAATGTACATACTGCAAAGCAACGCCAAAGGCAGCCAAATGAAAACAGTGCATAAGAATTTTCTCAGCTGTCAATTCGCCTTCTGTGAACATAGCACTCTGACTGCATATAATGTGCTGTAAGACCCCCTAACAGTACAAAGACCCCCCAAAACCATATATTTTTGGAAAGTACACATTCTGCTGAATAAAAATTTGCTACAATTGTCTTTTACTCCAAATGTACATACTGCAAAGCAACGCCAAAGGCAGCGGTTTTTATGACATTTCTGAAAATTGCCTAAAAATATTGCAGTTGGTCGCATTTATCTCACCCAATTTCTTACATACAATTAGAAAACACCCTAAATATTTACACCAAGGGTCTACTGAACAGTTTGATGCCCAATATGCATAGATAAACCAAAGCAGGTGGGCACGTACGGACCCCAAATAAAAACAGTGCATAAGAATTTTCTCGGCTGTCAATTCGCCTTCTGTGAACATAGCACTCTGACTGCATATAATGTGCTGTAAGACCACCTAACAGTACAAAGACCCCCCAAAACCATATATTTTTGGAAAGTACACATTCTGACGAACACATAATTGCTAAAAATGTGTTTCTACCCCAAATTATCAAATTGTAAATGATCCTAAAATATTACATAAGGAAAAACAATGCAAGCATAAAACTGCAATAAAAATCACAAAAAAGCAAATACAATTAGGAAAATCAATGAAATAACAAAATAACTGATCCGACAGCGTGGTTAGAGGTCAGAATGCTTGATCCAGTAGTCATGCTGTGAAATCTAAAGTTTTTAGGGAAATAACATAAGGGAAACTTAGAAAATGAACTAAAAAAAGTGAGAAAAAACCCTATAAGTGTGTGTTTGTGTATGCATGGATGTACAGCTCTAAAAAGTGTATAAATATGTGCATATATGTATTTGAGTATGTAAATATGTGCAAAAGTTTGAAAAATCAAAAGAAATCAGAAAACGCTGAGTCACTACACCAGGAAGTGCGTGGGCGGAGCTGGAGCATGTGAGCTGCTGGTGCTGCGACATGGAAGCTGTTGAAGCTGTTGAAGCTGTTGCTGCGTCTCTCTGCAACCTTGGAGTGGAGGATCGCCGATCTTTTTCAGGTAAGCTCGTTGCCTAGGGGGTTCTGCTGCTCCTCTCTGCACGCTGATTTTGCAGTGTGTGCAGAGAGAGCGCTGTTTTAGTAAAGAACATAGCTCCTACGTTCTTGGCACTTAAAGCCTTTTTTCAAAAGAACGTAGGAGCTACGTTCTTGGCAGTTAAAAGGTTAAATTAAACTTCTTTTCCTCTAGTCTGAAGGGGAGGTCTCTGGTACGATGATTCTCTTTATGGGTAAAAAGGTCCCCTGCTATTTGTCTATAATGTCCTCTAATGTACTTGTAAAGTCTAATCATATCCCCTCACAAGCGCCTTTTTTCCAGAGAAAACAACCCCAACCTTGTCAGTCTCCCCTCATAATTTAACTCTTCCCCTCCCTCTAACCAGTTTAGTTGCACTTAGTCTCTGCACTCTCTCCAGCTCATTTATTTCCCTCTTAAGGACTGGAGTCCAAAACTGCCCCCATACTCCAGATGAGGCCTCACCAGGGACCTATAAAGAGACACAATTATGTTTCATCCCTTGAGTTATGTTTCATCCCTTGCCCTTTTCTCTAGACTGGCCCTCCCTGTCAGTGCAGAACGCCTGGGGTTAAGTATCCACCTCCGGAGGCAGGACAGAAGAATAGAAAAAACTTCAGCTCCACCCTCCCTATATATAGCCATGCTCCTCCTGTATCCTGCAGTTTTTTTCTTCTGTCCTGCTGGAGGTTAGGACAGTCGTTTTTTTTTTTTTTTTTCTCTCTTCATTTGTTTTTTTGTTATGATTGCTTTTTTTTTTTTTTCTCAGGCAAGAAGGGTAATTCTGTCCATAGACAGTTCCAATCACCACAAACTACTCTAACAGGAGTGAGTAGGCTGGTGCATTCAGGCGCAGTCAAATCTCTCAGAGATGAATACTGTCTGCCTGCATCAGGGGCAATGTAGGCACTGCATTCTGCACACCTCAAGGACTGTGCTCAGCACAAAACTTGGGACCGCACCATAAACTCTTAAGTCCCCACGAGTCTTACCGGAATAGCAGGCGCGTACACCGCAGCCGCATTTCCGGATTGTAATTGGCGCCAAAGCGTCTTGCGCAACAGACGCGGCCACCATCTTGGATTAACTGGGTGCGCTGATCACAGCAGCGGATCACTTTGGGCCACATTCAGGCGAATATTCAGGTTAGAGGCTCTATTAAGAGCGCTACTGATAACTAATGGGGGCATTAGGAGGAAATGAGGGGTAAATAACCCATCTCACCCTCGTATTTACCGTATGTGTTTTCCCTTATCTCAGGCCTCTATGTATACTAGGGCACAGGCCTTCACATACTAGGCTGGATCTGGAAGGGATACTTGGGTCATTATAAGGCATAACAGCGCTAGGTGACCATGTATAATTTTCATGATACTTCAGTCACTAAGTAGGTTTTGTTTTTCTCATACAGGTAACACTAATACCTTAACATGGATATAAATACAGCGCTTGAGGACATTAGAAAGGACATGTCCAGTACAGCAACACCTAAAACTAGAAAGCCTACTGAGCGGAGAGCTCACACCCAAAGCAGAAAATGCAAAGTCTGCAAACATACATTACGAAAAGGGGAACAAGGTACATGCTTGGATTGTTTACAACCACCACTTTCGGCTCCAACATTATCTCCACAAATACTGTCTCAAGATATACAAGATAGTCCCCTATATAGATCAAGCACAAGCTCCAAATCCCTCCACGTCTACAAATCCTTCCACATCCTCCAAACCTCCTCAGTTAGAGGAGCTATTTGACTGGATTAAATCTACTATCCAATCATCCATCAGTCAGACTTCTCTGCCTAGTAAGAAACGCAAAGCACAATTATCTCTAGACACTGACTCATCAGAGTCACATGAGAACACTGACCAAGATAGCGAACCAGAACTGGGAGAGCTTTCGATTAGTGATATATCATCCGATGACTCAGACTCAGAACATCAGTACCGCTCTATCGCAGGCCCAGACATAGCTAAGCGTCTGTTACGAGAAATGTTAGCCACACTCGAAATTAAAGATGAGACGACCACCGCATCAAAAGCGGATAAAGTTTTGGGTGTTCAGCCTCGGAAGTCGAGAGCTTTCCCTGTGTTTAAATCCGTGTCTCAAGTCATCGAAAACGAATGGTCAAGACCAGGTCACCGTTTTTCACTAACTCAGAGGTTCCAAAGTACTTATCCCATACCAGAAGAACAACAGAAACTTTGGGACAAAGCTCCCAAGGTAGATTCTGCTATTGCTCGCCTCTCCAGAAATACCACACTTCCAACTGAGGAAGCTGCATTTAAGGAACCCATGGATAAAAAAATGGAGGTCTCCTTGAGGAAGGGTTTCACACATTCTACCGCATTGCTTCGACCAGCAATAGCGGCAGCAGGATTAGCACGCACATCTAGGTCCTGGTGTCAGGAACTGCTCAAAACTCCCAAATCGCAGGAGGAACTGCAGGAAGAACTATTTCGTATCAGTTCAGCACTAGCTTTTTTGTCCGACGCTGCAATGGATACAGTGAAACTAGCAGCCAAGGCCAGTATGGACAATGTTGTGGCCAGGAGGGCCCTGTGGTTGCGCCATTGGTCTGGCGACACAGCATCCAAAACTAAATTACTTAATCTACGTTTCACGGGAGATACACTTTTTGGACCGGATCTCAAGCAGATCATAACGGAGGTTACGGGAGGGAAGAGCACTTTCCTACCATCTGGGAAAAGGCCTAGGCCTGACCAACAAGGTAGACCATACAATAGGCAATGGGGGTCCCACAGTCGCTCCTTTTCGCCCCTTTAGAAACACTTCGTTTCGCTCCAACCAAACCAGTGGAGAATCCAAAAAAGGCAGACCATCCTGGTCCAACCAATCCAGGCAGACCAGAAAGCCAGGTCCCCCAAAAACAACTTCCACCTGACTCACACACCACTCGCACAGGAGGGGTGGGAGGTCGCCTTCAAACATTCTTACCAATCTGGCAAACTCACACTCAGGACAGTTGGGTACTAACTATCATCAAAGAAGGCTATCGCATTCCATTCAACGACCTCCCTCCTCGCTCATTCAAACGGTCCACCATTCCAAGAAACCAACTCAAACTGCGGGCTCTCATCTCTGTCGTCACAGACTTGCTCGATCAAGGAGTCATCACCAAAATTCCTCCTCCAGAGAGATTCAAAGGTTTTTACTCCAATTTGTTTCTGGTCACAAAAAAAGAAGGAACTTTCCGACCAGTCCTCAATTTGAAACCTCTCAACATTTTCGTATCCAAGCAAAAATTCTGCATGGAATCAATTCGTTCCGTTCTGATGTCAATGACAACAAACTGTTACATGACAAAAATAGACCTTCGAGACGCCTACTTACACAGCCCCATCAGGGAACAATCTCAACAGTACTTAAGATTCACGATCCTAGAAGACCATTACCAGTTCAGGGCACTTCCATTCGGACTTTGCACAGCACCAAGGGTGTTCACCAAAATACTCAGTCCCCTCGTGGCACACCTCAGGCGCATGGGGATTACACTTACCGTGTATCTAGACGATCTTCTCATCCGCTCCACGTCATACGAACAAAGTCAGAAGGACACCCTTCTATGTGTCAGCGTACTCCAGCAACACGGTTGGCTCATACATCAGACAAAGAGCCAGCTCATTCCAACACAACGCATTCAATTTTTGGGGATGTGGCTGGACTCCTCGTCACAGACAATCTCTCTCACGGAGGAGAAGATCCATACCATCGTTTCCAATGCGTAAAAAGTCTGCTGTCAGCAGACGGTCACGTCAAAGTGTTGCCTGACATTGTTGGGGTACATGGTAGCAGCCTTGGAAGCACTTCCTTTCGGCAGATTCCACATGAGGGCGTTCCAAAATCATTTCCTCCGCTGTTGGAACAAAGATCACTTCAATCTCACACAGCAGATTCCTGTGACCAGTCCTGTCAGACAGTCCTTACGATGGTGGACATCACCTCAGAACCTCAGCAAGGGGAGATCTTGGGTCTTACACCAATGGACTGTAGTGACCACCGATGCCAGCCTCAAGGGCTGGGGAGCAACTCTCCCACCCCACAATTGCCAAGGTGTCTGGTCCCCAAGGGAAGCCGCCCTCCCAATAAATGTGCTAGAAATAAGAGCGATAAGAAATGCTGTCCGACATTGGTCAAACGAGCTGCAGGGCCTCCCTCTCAGGATACAATCAGACATTGCCACGGCCATGGCCTACCTAAACAAACAAGGGGGCACACGCAGCGACAGATCCATGCGCGAGATATCTCACATACTCGCGTGGGCGGAACTGAATGTTCCAGCCATATCAGCAGTCTTCATTCCCGGAGTTCTCAACTGGGAAGCGGACTACCTCAGCCGCCAACGCATAGACCAGGGAGAGTGGGCCCTACACCCAGAGGTGTTCGAGGTAGTCACATCCCGATGGGGCCGACCAGACATAGACATTTTGGCATCAAAACACAATTTCAAGGTACCTACTTACTGCGCCAGGTCTCACGATCCGGGAGCAGCGTATGTGGACGCCTTAGTCATTCCTTGGAATTTCAGCATGGTCTATGCATTCCCCCCAATTGTACTGTTGCCAAGGATAATCCAGAAAATCATAAGGGAGGGCGCATTGACGATCCTCATTGCTCCAGACTGGCCGAGGAGAGCGTGGTATTCAGAACTTGTCAAAATGTCAGTAGCTCCTCCTTGGAGACTCCCTCTTCGGCCAGACCTTCTCCTTCAAGGTCCAATCAGATACGAAAACCTATCCATTCTGCATTTAACGGCATGGCTATTGAATCCGAGATTTGGAGGGCTAAAGGGTTTTCACAACGGGCCACGGACATTTTCATGAAGGCCAGAAAGCCAGCCACCACAAAAGCCTACTATAAGACTTGGAGGAAGTTCATGTTGTGGTGTGATTCTAAAACTTTACACTGGCACCAGACTTCCATTCAGATGATAGTGGAATTTCTGACTCAAGGTTTTCAGTTAGGGTTATCGCTAGCAACTCTAAAAGGCCAGATTTCAGCCCTTTCCTTACTTCTACAACACCAGTGGGCAAAGGAACCTGACATCATTCAGTTTCTGCAGGGGGTTTGCAAGGTCAGGCCAGCCTACAGGGACCCCACACCACCTTGGGACCTTACTACTGTACTTACTGCACTTCAGGGTCCCCCTTTTGAGCCACTGGCATCCTGCCCACTGAAGTTCCTTACTTGGAAAATGACATTTTTGTTGGCCATTACATCAGCAAAGCGGGTATCGGACATGGCAGCCCTTTCCCGTAAAGAACCATGGTTAATCTTGCATCAGGATAGGGCAGTGTTCAGGACGATTCCTTCATTCACTCCAAAGATGGTATCTGCTTTCCATATTAATGAAGAAATTAATTTACCATCCCTTTGCCCTAACCCAGCTAATGCCAAGGAGAAAGCTCTGCACAAGTTGGACGTGGTTAGGGCAATCCGATACTACTTAGACAGATCAAAGGCATATAGGAAGACCGATAGTTTTCTAGTCACTCATGGGGTCAACAAGGGATCTCCGGCCACGAAACGCACTATAGCTAGATGGCTAGTGGAGACCATAAATTGCGCATATGATCTTAGTAACAGGCCTAGGCCATTTCAGGTTAGGGCTCATTCTACAAGAGCTGTGAGTACTTCCTGGGCTCTGTATAATTCTGCTTCCCCGGAACAAATTTGTAAAGCAGCCACTTGGGCCTCATTGTCCACGTTTGCTAAATTTTACAGACTACATGTCTTCCATTCTGCACCTGCTGCCTTTGGTAGAAAAGTTTTACAGGCAGCAGTACAGCAGTAGTGATTTTCCCACCCTAGTTATGGGACAGCTTTTGAACGTCCCCAGGCGTTCTGCACTGACAGGGAGGGCCAGTCTAGAGAAAGAGGGATTTTACTTACCGAAAAATCTTTTTCTAGCTGGCCCGTAAGTGCAGTTAGCCCCACACTTCTGTTAAGGTTACACGAGTGCATAGTTCTGGTGTAGTTTTTTCTATTGATACGTTATTACGTTCTGTTGTATGTGTTCTTGTATGTTGCATGCATCTCCTCTGTTTATTCCTAACTAAGCTAACCAACGAAACTGCAGGATACAGGAGGAGCATGGCTATATATAGGGAGGGTGGACCTGAAGTTTTTTCTATTCTTCTGTCCTGCCTCCGGAGGTGGATACTTAACCCCAGGCGTTCTGCACTGACAGTTCGGGCCAGCTAGAAAAAGATTTTTCGGTAAGTAAAATCCCTCTTTTTATACAAGAACTTTATTTGCTTTAGTAGCCACAGAATGACACTGCCCAGAATTAGAGAACGTGTTATCTACAAAAAACCCAAGATCCTTCTCATTTAAGGAAACTCCCAACACACTGCCATTTAGTGTAGAACTTGCATTTATATTATTTTTGCCAAAGTGCATAACCTGCATTTATCAACATTGAACCTCATTTTCCAGTTTGCTGCCCAGTTTTCCAGTTTAGACAAATCACTGTGCAAAGTGGCAGCATCCTGCATGGAACCTATAGTTCTGCACAATTTAGTATCATCTGCAAAAATAGAAACAGTACTTTCAATGGCACCTCCAGGTCATTAATAAACAAGTTGAAAAGCAAGGGACCTAGTACAGAGCCCTGCGGTACTCCACTAACAACACTGGTCCAATTAGAAAATGTTCCATTTACCACCACTCTTTGTAGTCTATCTTTTAGGCAGTTCTCTATCCAGGTACAAATACTATGTTCCAGGCCAACATTCCTTCATTTAACCAGTAACCTTTTGTGTGGCACTGTATCAAATGCTTTAGCAAAGTCTAAGTAAATCACATCCACTGCCATCCCAGAATCCAGGTCTCTACTTACAGTACCTTCTCATAAAAAGAAATTAATCCCAGTTAAATTAAGGGGCGTGGCTTGCGTGATGCCGCACGGACGCATGGTCGCTAGCCGCTGCTGAGATGGTATCGCTCTGATCTGATCCCCTTGCTGTAACCCGCCTGCTCGACTGCTTTTCTGCCCCTCTATTGCTGCTGTATTGCCCTGTGTTGCCCCTGTATTGTCTCTTGACTGCCCGCGATTGCCCCTCAATGGCTACGGTTAAGGGGAGGGCACAGAAACCCAAGACGGAAAGAGAACGGGAGCGGATAACGGCCAGGAAGCATGCTCTACCCACTCCTGTTGCACAAATTACAACTACCCCACCAGCAAAAGATAGGGAAACTGCATCCCTTTTCTTAAAAAGAAGTGAGTGCTCATGGCCCAAGATGGCGCTGGATCCAGCGCATGGAATGACGCTGGAGGCTGCTGGTGAAGGCTCTGCCCCGTCGGTCTTTCCCTCAGTACAAAGAAATGCAGAGGGAACGGAGTATAAAGGAAATCAAGGGGCTATATCAGAGGAGCTGGAGGAACAAGAGACGGTAGTTGAAGAGGCAGTAAAGGATGCTGCAAAGGAGGCTGCAAGGAATACATCTAAGGAAGCTGCGACAGAAATGGTGGAACACATCAAAAACTTAGACAGAGAAAATGTGGCTGGAGGTGAGCAAAATTTTCGTTTTTATATTACACAACTCCCAACTAAAAGGGACATACATGATATGTTACAAGAAATGACTTTAGCAATTAAGGAAGAACTTCGTGAGATTAAAAGAGATATTAATGTATTGGCAGAGCGTACAGATTCGGCAGAGTCAAATATACTTAAGCTCTCATCTAATCAAAAAATCTTACACAGTCATATATCCCTCCAAAATACTTCTATCCTTGAATTACAGAGACAAATGGAGGATCAGGAGAATAGGAATAGGAGGAACAACTTAAGGATCAGAGGTGTCCCCGAAACAGTCGGTAATGAGGATATTAACTCTGTCCTAAAGAGAATATTCAATAATATTCTAAAAAAGGAGACAGTTGTGGGGAAAGAAATGAATGAGGACTTAAAGATAGAGAGAGCCCACAGGGTAATGAAAGCCAAAACAGCACCACTAAATGCCCCAAGGGACATTATCTGCTGCCTACACAGTTTCTCTGAAAAAGAAGAAATCATACAAAATGCCAAAAAGACTGGGATTTTTGAGTACGAAAATAATAAAATTTACATTTTCCAGGACCTTTCCCGCATAACTCTACAGAAAAGGAAACTCTTGAGACCTTTAACTTTAATGCTAAGAGAGAAAAATATATCTTACAGATGGGGTTTCCCATTCTCTCTCACTGCTACAAATGATGGGATATCGGCAACCATACGCTTCCCCTCAGATACAGAGACCTTCCTTAAAAAATTGCACCTCCCAGTGAATGATATAGCCGGATGGTTTCCTAACCCAGTTGAAGGACTGTCATCCCTACAAGAACTGGTCGGCGAATGTGAATCAACTACTACCTCTAAAACAAAGCATTAAGCTGGCCTTGGGGGCATTAGGGCATAGGGATACTTGTTAGAGGGGGGTTAATTGCACTGCCCCCTCTCCCACTGCCCTTTTCTTTCTAGTTTTTTTTTTTTTTTTTTTTCTTCTTCTTTCTTTTTCCCCCTAGGAAGGCATTTAATAAAAAGATAAGAAGTTAGCCCAGAAGGGTTTTGAAAAATTATTTTTTTCTTTACCACCCCCCCTTTTTTTTTTTTTTTTTCCTTCTCTTTCCTTCTCTTATTCTCCAAGTTGAGGAAACGAGGTACGAATAGAATACCTACACCCTCAACATGATACTTGATGGATGGATCTCCTAAGAGTTAACTCTTGGAATATTCTATGAGCTGAATTTTGCCTGTAGCTTACTCCATTCAAGATAGGATACAGGGCACATAAAACTGGAAATAGTCCTACATACCTTTAAGCTCTGGACCTCTTTGCAACACCACTAAATTATTTTTATAATAATGTGAGAGGGAGAGAGAGGGAAATGGGAAGGAAGAAGAGAAAGGAAATTAGAATTTGATAGCTCTCTGGGTATTAAGGAGGACACAGGGGCATAAAGAAATTCTTATGGAAATTGTCGTACAAGGTGCCCTCAATAAGCAATAAGTGCTAAAGCTAATAGTAAGATGCATAATAAATATATTATCACAAGTTCAATTTGTTGTGAAAGATATTGGGGTAGCTACATTTATATTTGCAAGGGCAGTGTCATGATTACAATAATTACTATAACAATTACGACTATTAATATTATTATATTTAATGTTATTGTTATTATTTTCAGACCTGTATTATTTAAGGGGTGGGTGGGCAGGGGATCAGAAGTGATATCACTCTGTGTATCTCTCGATCATGAGTCTGTGGGGCTCCACTGAGTCAAGAACCCCCAAGTTAAGGGTGCGGTGCACCCAAGTCGCGGATATTTTACCACAGATCAGGGTGTTTACCCTGACAAGCCTCATGCGACACAACCCTAACCTCTTTACCTTTTCCCCTTCTTTTTCCTGGCTCCTACTAACTATATGGCAGTTTAAGGATATTTATGAAGCAGTATATGAATATTGGCAGACAACTCAAGTAAATGTCAATGGCTAACACAACCAATATGGAAGGGAACATAATTTCATTTAATGTTAATGGATTGAATGAACCGGTAAAACGAGCACAGATATTTAATCAATGCAAAAAACAGAAGGCAATGATTGTAATGATCCAGGAATCCCATTTTAAGATTGGTCATACCCCTTCGATTCACCTACATCATTACCCACAAATATATATGAGCAATAACCCAGTTAAAAAATCCCTGGGAGTAATAACTTTAGTTCATAAAGACCTCCCTTTTAAACACTTAGAGACTGTTATAGACAAAGAAGGCAGGTATGTCATGGTAAAAGGGAAATTGGCCGACCAAATTTGTACCATAGCAAATGTCTATGTCCCAAATGTGGGGCAGGTGGAATATTTAAGACAATTTTTAAAGGTGCTAGAAAATTTTAGAGAGGGTCTTATTATTTTGGGGGGAGATTTTAATGTCCCATTAAACCCATTAGTAGACTCATCTTCCAAAAGAACAAATATTTCATATAAAGGCCTTAAGGAAATTAAAAAAAGATTATCAGAATTACAGTTATTAGATATTTGGAAGGTATTGAACCCAAATAAGAAAGACTATACACATTATTCAAAAGTCCACATGGTTTATTCACGTATTGATTATATATTTGTGTCTCAATACTGGTTAAAAATATTCACAAAAGCAGATTTAGATAATATTCTTCTATCAGATCATGCTCCGGTTATCGTGAAATTTGTAATACCCAAAACTATGAGAGTGGAATACACATGGAGATTTAATGAGTACTTTCTTCATACAAAGAGTAGAATAAAACAAATACAAGAATGGATAGAGTTAATTTTAAGGGATAATGCCAGGGTAGACGTAGCTCCAAAAACTCTGTGGGAAACTTTAAAGTGCGTCCTTCGAGGTAACTTGGTCGCCATGGGTAGCCATCTTAAAAAAGAAAAAGAAAAGGAATTAGTGGGATTGCTAAGAGAAATTTCACAATTAGAACAGTCTCATAAAGAGAAGATAGCTCTTAAAACTCTCATGACCTTAGAATGTAAAAGGTTACAACTCAAGGCACTACTTAATCTAAAGGTTAAAAAAAACTTTATGAGAACCAAACAGAAATTTTATGAGCTAGGCGATAAATGCAACAAATTTTTTGCCAATACAATTAAAAAAATCCAACCGCAAACTAATATTACGTCAATAAAAGATAGGAACAATAATATTCATTTTGACACTAAGGGTATAGCAGAGACCTTTGGCGAATATTACCAGTCACTATACCGCCTAAAGACCTCGTCACCCCAGAAGGATACATCGCATAAAATAAGGGAATTTATTGAAAATTCAGGTATTCATAAACTGGCTGAAGAAACGGGACCTGAATTAGAAGCACCGTTTGAGTATAGAGAAGTAGAGGAGTGTATAGACTCCTTACCAGCAGGAAAAAGCCCTGGCCCCGACGGGTTTATTGCGCCTTTTTATAAAAGCTTTAAAAACAAATTAATACCACTGTTACTACAATACTATAATAGCATCGATAAAAACAACAACTTTCACGCTCAAGCACAGGAAGCACATATAACTATAATACCAAAACCGGATAAGGACCCACAACTTTGTTCTAGCTATAGACCAATCTCCTTGATAAATATAGACTTAAAAATATACGCGAAAATAATTAGTAACAGGCTAAAGAAATACTTACCAGTACTTATTCATGCTGACCAGGCAGGCTTCACACCTAAAAGGGAAGGGAAAGACAACATATTTAAAATCATTTCATTGATAAAATATGCAAAAGAATATAAGATACCATCAATCATTCTCACTACGGATGCAGAGAAGGCATTCGATAGGGTGTCTTGGCCCTTTCTAGAACAAACTCTCTATAGCTTTGGTATGGGCCCAATAATGATAGAAAGAATAATGGCACTATACGACAAGCCTACAGCTAGAATTAGGATTAATGGGATAATGTCCCCTGCAATACAAATTTGTAATGGGACAAGGCAAGGATGCCCCCTGTCACCGATTCTATTCATCTTAGTTATGGAAGTACTACTGTCTCATATCAGAATAAATCCTGATATAGCTGGCATCACTATAGGAGGTAAGGAGTATAAGTGCGTAGCATTTGCTGACGACCTTCTTTTATACCTAACAAAACCAATTATGTCGTTGCCAAATGTTATGTCTCTTATAAAAAAGTTTGGTGAATTATCCAACTTTAAGGTGAATTATAATAAATCTGAGTTATTGAATATTAACTTATTAAACTCAAGAATACAACACCTTAAATCCAGTTTTCCTCTTAAATGGATAGAGTTAAATATAAAATACCTGGGAATTAGAATAAGGGCTGACTTAGGGAAATTGTATCAGGATAACTATCTCCCTTTAATGGGCGCCCTTCAAAAACTAATAGACACTTGGGATAAACTTAGACTTTCATGGTTTGGGAAAATCCAGGCTATAAAAATGGTGTTTATGCCTAAACTTCTTTATTACATTCAAGCATTGCCGGTAATGATCCCAACCTCCTTTTTCAAATCAATCAAATTAATGATCTCTAGATTCATTTGGGGAAAAAAGAACCCAAGGTTAAAACACTCCACTTTAATAGCATCCAAAGAAAAAGGGGGTTTGGGATTACCTGATTCATATTTATATTATATAGCCACCCACTTAGCCAGGATATTAGATTGGTCTACGGGTAAAACAAATAAAGACTGGTGCACTCTGGAATACCACATGAATGGTTATCCTTTAACTAATAATTTATGGACAGAAAAGGGAAATATTCCCAAATTAGCAAGTGACCACCCCTTAGTGGGAGCTACACTTAAAGTGTGGCATAAAAATAAAATACGATTCGGACTAACACAAACCCCGTATGTATTACAAACTTTAATGTTTAATCCAGAGTTTACCCCAAGTTTGGAAAGAGGCTCATTTACTAGATGGGGGAAAATTGGACCTAAGGATACATTAATAAAAGACTTAATGGAAAATGGGAAGATGATTTCCTTAACAAAGATACAAAATAGATGGGGTAACCACCCAAGAGATCTATGGGGATATACTCAGGTGCACGGATACCTCCAGTCGAAATTATCGGACAATTGGGATAGACCGGAAACATGCTGGGAAATGTTACTATCATCTACAAGAGACATGGATAAGCCGCTCTCCAAACTATATAAACTTTTAGTGGATACTCTGGCTGTAGGCCCAGAACGGCAACGTGAGGAATGGGCAGAGGAATTAAATATAGACATAACGGACACTACATGGAAAGACATTATTAAATCCACATTTCAGATATCTAAAGCAGCCAAAGCTAGGGAGTCAGCGTATAAATTGTTAACTCGATGGCATTACACGCCGATGAAGGTAAAAAAACTATACCCAAATAGTTCGGGAACTTGCTGGAGATGTAATATAGGAGAGGGGAATCATACCCATGTATGGCTAACATGTCCAGCTTTACAGGTATACTGGGAAGAAGTTCTCCAGACTATAAAGGAGGTAACGTCTTTTGAGATAAGATCGAACTGGCCCCAGTTAATTTTACTGAACATAAACTCAGATATGAAGACAATAATAAAAGACCCACTTACCTTACACTTATTGCAGTCCGCTAAAGTCATAATACCATTAAAATGGAAGTCAACTGAAATCCCCACGAGTAGGGAATGGTTAGCTAAGGTTGAAGAAGTAAGACAAATGGAGGAAATCACATATCTTACTAATAATCAAAGTCACAAGTTTTGGTCAATATGGCATCCATGGGTAAACTTTATAAAGTCAACGAACTAAAATATACAGGACACTTATTATTTTACGCAGTAAGGAGGAACTATACGGGACAGGACTTGTTACTATAGTGATGAAATAGATAAAACTGCTATAAAATACAAAAAAATATGGATATGCCTGCAACAATTAATAAACATACTCGGAGCCAAACCTCCCCCCTTCTACCCCCCCCCATTTTGTCCTTTTTTTTTCCTGTACCCCTCCCCTTAATAAACCTTTTCTTTTTTCTGTACCCCAAAATATTTAAATAAAGAATTGTTAAAAAAATAAAAAGAAATTAAGTTAGTCTGGCAAGATCTATTACGTATAAAACCATGCTGGCACAAACTCATAGTATTATGATTTGCTATGAAGTCCAGTATCTTATCCTTTATTAACCCTTTGAAAAGCTTTCCTACCACTGACTTCAGACTAACTGGCCTATAGTTTTGAGGCTGAGAACGGGATCCTTTTTTGAATAGAGGCACCACATTAGCAATTCGCTAAGGCCCCGGACCTTTGTTGGTCTTAACATGTTCTAGTCTCTTTTGAATGTCTTCATGTGTGAACCATGCATCATTAGTTGTATTACTAGAATTGGGACTATTAAGAAGGAAACCTTCACTTACTGGTTCCTCATTTGTGTAGACAGATGGAAAATATGAGTTCAGAATCTGCGCTTTTAATTTATTTTCATCAACCAGTTGACCCCCCTCTGATAGTAAGGGTCCCACCCCTTCCTGCTCAATTTTTTACTATTAACATATTTAAAAAATAATTTTGGATTTTTTTTTAATAAAAATTCATATGCACTATATTCTTTTGAGTGCCTCTGTACACCACATAGTTTTGTATATCTACGCATAGTGGGCATCAAAATGTTCAGTAGACCACTGGATTTCATATTTTGGATGTTTTATACTGATACATTAATAAATATGAGTCATATAATGGGATAAAATGCAAGCTTTGTGATGTTTTTCAGAAGTCTCAAAAATCCCTATGATCAGCATTGCTTTTCAGTTTAGCAGTTTGCAGTAGAAAGATGTATTTACCCATTTTTGATTCATCAGAATGTGTATTTTTGGAAAATATTTACACAAAAGTATAAAATTGGGGATCACCTTCCATCAGAAAGAGAAACAAATTAATGGTGTGCAGGGTCAAGTGAGATACTCATTAAACAAAACAATTGGAAAAAGAATGACCCATTTAGTTGCATCTGCCCATTCTTTAGTCAAAGATTTCTACCACAAATGAGTAAAAAATAACTTTTAATAATAACAAAAGTAAACATCAAGAAATCATAACTAACGTTTAAAAATCAAATTAGGAGGTCAATAGTTTTTACACGGATAATTTAGGGTTAGGTGCTACTAAACTCCTGAAAAGAAACTGTGCACATGGTCCCTGCAGTGGGAATTGCTTTAGCCCATATTAATATCCAATTGCAGCAATTGTAAATATCCAGAATTCCCCACCACCACCCACGAGTATTTTCATGCGTTAGTGAAGTGAAGCAGAGGCCACTTTCAGCAAGAGTACTGACGCCTTGCCTAGTTCATCTAAAAAGATGTGTGTCCACTTGTGTGTCCAGAGGGTTAGGATGGGGAGGCAGATAGGCCATTCATATATTAACATATATGTAAGATGTCATATTTCACATTATATAAGGATATTTTACAATGAAATAATGTTTATGTATTACAGCATATAACACAACTCTTAAAGGATATCTAAACCCTACATTTTCCTACCATGGATATAAATTAGGCACATCTCTCTCTAAATAGCATCATTTGTACTGTATATATCCCTTCTGCTGGCCAGAACCTCACATTTTAGCACACAGAATAGCAGTTTTCACCAGGCAGCCCTTTTCCTCTGACACATCATTGGTGACATTCAGAACAAAAATCCAGCAGCACACTTGAATTGATGCAATAATCACCAATGATAGTAATAGTAATTAGGAGTGCTCTACCTTTATTAAACCCGTGTGGGTCTCAGGTGCTGAACTGGAAGACCCTCGCCTGCTTTTTGGGTACACTTCACATCCAGAACAAAAATCCAGCAGCACACTTGAATTGATGCAATAATCCGTAGTGTTTATTAGCCCATATATGAACAAACAAAAGGGCGACGTTTCGGGCCCTACTGGACCCTTTATCAAGCCTTGATAAATACAAGCCTTGTAATGGTTAAGCTGAGCTCAGAGGTTAAAAGAAAAAAAATAGGAGCAGACAGATAGAGCAAAGTTTCTATGTGAACCAGCAATGCCATCTCTGCATTGGCTACTAGATGGGAAAGTGTGTTTTGTAATCTGATTTGTGAAGAACTGAGCATGCTCAGTAGCCAACAGCCAAAGTACATTCCCAAGGGATGGGGTGAAGTGGCAGGTGTTTATAGATTTCAAAAATGCTGTCCACAGATAACTTTTTTATGGGTTTATATGTCCTGTTATGGTGGTTTCAATATTATTTATATTTGTTTCCAAGTATATTATTTTTCATATTAATTTCTGGCCTAAGTAGTATTGTATAACATTTGGGCAGAAATATACAGGCTAAAAGTCCAGCACTTGAGGTGAGTATGGCAAATATCTCCACACACACAGTGTTTTTGCCTTTGGTGCTCAGATAGGCCGGGATCATTGTGATCCAAACACTGCAGAAGAGCAACATGCTGAAAGTGATGTACTTGGCCTCATTAAAACTGTCCGGTAATGTCCGAGCTAAATATGCTAAAACAAAACTAACAGCTGCCAGAAGCCCCATATACCCAATAACTGAGTAAAAGCCAATAGCTGAGCCCTCATTGCACTGAATGATGATGGTTCCAGGGTAAGTGTGAAGGTCTAGTTCCTGAAAGGGAGGAGAAATGGCCAACCAAGTCATGCAGATTATTATTTGAATGGATGAGCAGAACAAGACTACAGAATTGGACAGTTTGACTCCCACCCATTTTCTCCATGAGCTCCCTGGCTTGGTGGCTTTGAAAGCAACACAAACCATGATAGTCTTGGCCAGGAGAGAAGAGACAGCTATGGAGAAGGTGATTCCAAAAGTGATGTTACGCAGCATGCAGGTTATATCCACAGGGCGACCGAGGAACAGAAACACACTGAGGAAGCTCAGCTTGATGGAGACAAGGAGGAGGAAGCTCAGGCTCCTGTTGTTGGCTCTCACTATGGGGGTGTCTCGGTATTTAATAAAGACTTGTAATATCAATTGAGTTATAAGAAAAAAGAGAATACAGATGGCTGAAAAAAATATGGAAATAACATCATTACTGTATGATAAAAACACTTTCTCTCTTTGTATACATATATCCTTCATCTCATTAGGCCAATCCATGTCTGGGCATTGGGTGCAGCTCACACTGTCTATATAAATAGCAAAGAGAAGAAAGAAAATCAAGAAGGAGATTAATATATGTAAAATGTTTTTTTTTTATCTCAAGTTAATAAAATTGTAATTAATGTAATCAGACTGAAAAGAGTAAACGGCAAGATACACACCAATAAGATAAGATAGAATATATTTTCATTTATATAGTGTTCAGTTAGGCCTTTCTAAAATATCCTTGCTAAGCATTATAGTTTTAAATTCGTGCCATCTGCTTGAGTAATAGGATCACTGCTCCCTGGAGGATCTGAAAGTTTGTTATTGCTTGAGTTCTGTAGCCCAGCTAAATGCTAAAGACACTCTGCCCTATTTTTGTCATTTTGCCATCAGTGTATTAGCCTGACCCACTCAGAAACAGACGTGCTGCATCTCCTTTGTAAGTTCCCATCAGATTGTTCTAGTTCCACCCACTTAAATACAAATTAGAACATTGTAGTTCAGCCCACTGCTTGAGTTACTGCATTCCTGCACACCCCCTATTAACTGCAATCAGAATGTTCTAGCAAAGCCTATTGCTTGAGTTACAAACTTCTTGTCCTATTCCCTGTCTAGCCCTCATGTTGAGTTAAACATTTGCTCTTGCTCCAAGAACATCAGTCATCAGAAGAGTTTAGAACATATTGTTGTATTATTGTAACAAAACAGGAAATTACAGTTATTTACAAAACAGTTGGTAGATTCAACTTTGGGTGAACAAATGGCTCCTCCCTAAAGGAATATTTTAAAAGTGCAAAAGCTGCACAAAGCAGAATTGGGATTCTGGGTTTTTTTTGGCACTATCATTAAAATTAGTTGTCTCTTTATTCTGAATAAGTCCTCTGAATTTTTGTTGCAAAGCTATTGTTCTATTTTTATATTTTTTATACAAATCTATCTAAAGCTGTAGTTTTATGGTAAACAAAATTGTGAGTACTTGTTGAAAAAGATTGAGAATCCATGGCTTGGGTAGAGATGAGCATTTTTTTTGCCTTGTTTTGTCATGGAAATTGCGCCCATAGACTTGTATGGCGTTGCACGTCCAATTCGCCCAAGCTTATCCATGCCATAATTAATTACATTGGCTGAACAATTAAGGGGAGTGGTTAGAAACAGATATCTGAAGAAAAAAAAAGTTTCAGACCAATCTCCAACCACCATGACATTTGAACATGTTAGTATCGTAAAGTGAAGCAGAACACTTGTTGGTATATTTATCAAAAGGTGAAGTTAGAGATTGCCACAGTCCTCTAGAGGGAAATTCTGCCACTCTCCATTAATTTCTTTGGGAATTTGAAGGCGGTTATATCAAAGGACTTTAACAATTACCCATTGATAAATACTCTTTTAAATAACCCATAGAAAGGAATGGAGAGTGGTGGAATTATACTCTAGAGGACCCGAGTCAGACTGGGGGGCCTGGGGCCCACCGGGACTACTGTCCAGGGCCCCCTCTGACCCCCCACCCCCTTACCATGATGCGCTCGGTGTGCCTGCATGAAAGGCATCACTCTGTGCTCTGTATGAATTGGGCTGCGTGGCGCCTAAAGAAATCTTATATATTTTAACAAACTGTAAGAAACATACCTGGTGGTCTAGTGGGGGGACGGCAGGGACGCCGGCCGCCCCCTTGGCGGGGACACCCGCCGTGTCGTGCGGTTCCTGCTAGGCCACAGGAGCCGGATATCGTGGGCGCGCATTAGGCCGCAGGCGCCGAATCTCTAGGGCGCGCCTCTGTGGAATTTAAAGGAGCAGGCGCGCTGGCGTAATGACGCAAATCCTGCACAGTATAAATTGCTCATTCTGTCCACAGCACCTTGCCCATGATAGAACTTGTTTCTAGTGGTTTCCTGAGCCTTGTGCATCTGATCTGTATCTTGTCTGTCTGATTACCCGTGTTTGACTCAGCCTGTTCCTCACTATTCTGCATTCTGTATCCTGACCCTTGCCTGCCTACGACAACTCTTCCTGCTTAACCCCTTGATCGACAACCCGGTTTGACCCTTGCCTGCCTGACGATTCTTGATATCTGTCTGCCTCGACCCAACCTGTATGACGATTCTCTTGCCTGCTCCATTTGTACCGTGACCTTCGGCCCAAAAGACTCTGCTAACAGCCGTGCCCCTTTGCCAGCTAGAACATCTCGCTTTTTACCCCTCGTTAAGTCCAGGTGGCACCCAAGTAAGCTGAGGGCTACTCCCGAAGCCCAGCGGTAGTCACACTACTGGTGAAGCTGAGACCAGGGTGCTTGGCACTTGGCCGGTCGTGACACAAACTGGTCGTGAGAGGGGTCTGGCCTGGCGGGGGGCCCATGTTTTTTTTCCCAGTATCCCATCGGGCCAGACCGACACTGTAGAGGTCTTTGGTGATCTCTAACTTCACTTTTAGATAAATAATCTTCGGTTGGATTTTAAGTATAACTAAAAATATTCTCTTACCATGTTTATACATCAATTCATAAATAGCGATGAGCAAATTTATTCCCCAAGTTTGAAAACTCGGTGACATAAAAGTCGAAGAGACAAAAAAGTCCCAAAAGAAAAAACGCCCATTGGCTTTAATGCATTTAAAGTGTGAAAAAAAGTTGCACACATAAAAAATTGTTGCATGTCAAAAAAGAAAATTGCAGCCTTTTATCAATGATACCCACAATCCAACATGCTTCTGCAACCATTTACAGTATCACACTATTACAGTATCATATGGTTTTCAGCTCCCTTTGATCAGGGTCTGGGGCTGGTGCACCTGGAACATGTCCTACATTTGATGTGTTATCTAGAACATATTTCTACTAATATACAGATGGTTACAAATTATTCTGTCTTCTTTGTGACTTTTCTTACCATGCCTCTATACTTGAATCAACCACTGGTTAAAAAATCACAATGGGTTAGGGTTAGAGTTAGGTGTGATCATTGGTTAGATCAAAATTATTTGGCCCTGCACATGAGTGTCCTTTCCATATGAGTAGATCTCACTGTGTTTGGGCACCTTAAGATTGTAGAGGCTTAGCATCTTGAATTTTTTTCCAGTGCAAGGTGCAAAAACAAATCTACATCCACTAAAGATACAGTTGAAAGTGGTTGTTGTACGTCTGCTAGTAGTGACGCATCTATAACTTTCATTAAACCATCCACTTCTGCTAAAAGGGACAGGTACCACGCCCCCTTTCCAGTTCTTTCTGTCCAATCCCTCCCCCCTTTTTCTCCCTCTGCACCAGGCCCCCTTTATGAATCCAATTTATGCCTAAACCCTCCCACTAATGAAGCCAGGTATGATTTATTATGTTGGATGCTTGGATACCTTAACTAAAGCCAATAATTGGTTGTACACCATAGCTAAAACCTGTGGGAAAAATTGTGACTGATACATAGGTGGTGTGTGATAGGTGTTGTTACATGCTAAAGCTTATGATTGATCAGTTGAGGTTACAAATAAAAACAGAGGGACACATGTCTGCATATGTTTTGTCATGTTACAAGCATAGCCACCTCCTAATCTAGCATCAGAAAATTATGACTGATACAAGTTTGCAAATGATCATTTTGTTATACACTTTAAGTCTATGAAGAGACATATGGGTATATGGCACTATGCCTCTAAATACAGCAAAAACAATATTTAATAGCCAAAATGACTGGATCATACAGAGCCATTAAAAACCTACAGTATGTAGAGAAGTACAGAAACAACAATTAAACAGAAAACAAGTAAAAAACTACTGGTTAAATTATCAGCGACCGATTGGATTATACAGAGGCACTGAACTTTTTATAGATAAGTTTATAAACACAAAATAAACAAAACACAAGTACAAATCTGTTAAATCAAGATGTTTAAAAGCTGCACAAGCCTGTAAGGAACATGTTTCTAAGAAACAAAGTTTCAGATATTGATGTACAATGGCAGGCGGATTTTGTGTCAATAATTGATTCTGTATTGACTGACCCGGCCTGTCTGACCTTGCTTGAACTCCACCTGAACTGACCACTGCCTGTGTCTGACAATCCCTGAACTCTGCCCACACTGACCCTGGCCTGTCTGACTATACTTTTGTCTATTCCAAGAAATGTGGCTTCCATCCAAAAGACTTTTAATGACTGTGCCTCTTTGCTTGTCCAGAACTTTTGCTTGGCTCCTCTCTTATTAAGACCTGGCAGCATCCAATTAGCAGAGGGCTCCTCCCAAAATGATAGAGACACCCAAGGGAGGATATTGACAGGGCTACAAGTGTGGGGCCCCTGCGTGAGGACAGGTCTTGTTCTTGTATCTGTTACATGGGAGCAGCTATTAAGTTCCAAAGGGAGAGGAACTTTGGGAAAGGTACAGCAAACTGGGGAAGCTGAGCAAGGCAGAGTTCATTTCAAAAGAAATGTCCATTCCCAAGTTTATTGGAAGGTGTTGAGCAAGGCAGAGTTTATTTCAAGTGAAATGTCCCTTCCCGAGTTTATTGGGGTTGTGTTATCTAAAGGACTGCTTTATTTAGACAATTGGTGGGATATCTAAAAATGAGATAAGTAGGCCCCCACATGTCCCCAGTGAGTAGTGCAATGTGTATTAGATGCACAATTTTTTTTACAATTTTTATATAAATTTATATTGGTTTATTGCTAACTATGTGGATTATTTGTCCAACTGGAATTCCCCTGATGTGTAATTTCTCATTGCCCTCCAGGTAACACTTCACTGTAAATCCCAGTTCCCAGCATCTTTCATGCAAAGAGGCTCAGGTTACCTGATCGCCATAGCAGCTGCACCAAAGTAAAAAGAGTTTATCAACAAAGGGTTAAACTTGAAAAGTAGAATGTGGCACTATTTCAAAAAGCACAACACATATATATTGAAATATTTCCTGATCTGGTACATAGTAACAATCAGACAAATTTCCAAAGCAAATTCTTTAATGATCTGGAGGTAATTTATTCGAATTATATAATTGCTAAAAAGATCAAGCCTGGTTTAAAAACAGTGGATCATGTTAGAATTGTTCGGTAGAAGATCACCTTCAGTAAGTGTTATGAACAAACTTACTTCACACAAAGTCAATTCAGGGGAAGCAGGTATATGGCACTGGCCCATCCACACGCCAGCAATGAATCCAATATATGAAAAGATAGCCAATACCTGTTTTTACTGCAAACAGGGTGATCCCAAATTTTATACCATCGTGCTCTCAACAGTTTACATTGATCAAATGTTTCGGGACCGCATGGCCCTTGCTCAGATCAAAATGTTTGATCAATGTAAAGTGTTGAGAGCACGATGGTATAAAATTTGGGATCACCCTGTTTGCAGTAAAGACAGGTATCGGCTATCTTTTCATGTAATGAGGTTTACAGATTTAGTCTACATGTCCGGGCATGTTCTGCAGAGGAAAAAATTGTGACTGATACCTAGGGGGCCTGTGATTGGTGGGTTAAAGTATGTAAATGAAGCCAATGAATTAGCCTACATGATTGGACATATTGAACACTAGGCAAGTGTAACAGATGTGAAATTCCACATAATGAATAAACATTGTGAAATAACAACTTAAAACATAATAAACCAATGGAATAATTTTCACTTGGGCATCACAGACACATATTTTACAATAAATAATATTTCATATGTAATTATAATATTAACCAAGCAGTGTGTAACAATGGCAATAAGCTTAATTGTGTTGATCCATACACACGCATTTTAAGATTGCCTAGCATCTGTATAGTAGTTGTGTTACCAACTCCCAATGGTTCAGTGAATGTTTAATTCAGCTATGGTTTGCATGAAAATATCCCAGCTGTGAGGGGTTTGTTTTGGTTTGTTAATCCATGTTTCTTGAACCAGTATGTTAGAACCTGGGTTAATTTCCCATTTGTAAATTAATTCATTCCAGGCTGTGTTGTTACTGGGCTAAATCAACTAGTTTAATAAGAGATCTGCATTTTTCTTGAATCATTCATTTACATGGCCAAGTATTTATCTGAATAGCCTTGTCTTTACAATGCTAACATTTGGTAGCTGTTGAGTAAGAGTAAAAATTCTTTTGTATTCTGTATAGGCAACTCCACATATTTTAGTACGGCTGGATATTTTTTAATTTTTCATCATCTGGTAGATCATTCCGATGTAAAATGTCACTAATATCTGGGTCTAAGAATTGTATAACAGTTGGATTAGGTGTTTACCTTGTCAAGCTCATGTTTGGGCACCAGATGACTTTTTTCTGCATGTACCATATTATATTAGTTATCAGACTTGTTATTAAAGGTACTGCAAAACCTAGGGTAGAACCTAAAAAACCACAGACTGGTTAACTAGCTGTTTCTTGCCTTTAGAGGGAGAAGATCTGCTGCTTAACTTTTTTATAGCTTCACAGCACTTTCTAAGAACACAAATGTGTTAAGAGCAATCTTTAATATGGCAGATATCAGTTCTAATATCCTGACAACAAAAAAAGAGGGGAAACAAACAGTGAAGTTCCTCTGGTGTTTCAGACCTATATCTACAAGTAAATTAGGTGTTTTTTGTCCTGCTTTTCTTACCTCAACAAAACACATTTTGCACAAGATACACAATACTTAGATTTTCTATCTTTGCTTTTCTATTTCAATTTTGACAAGCTGAGATCATCAACAACTGTCCAATTCTCCTTACCTGGAGGGAATAAATGATCCTTCACAAAAGTGTGAGGTAGGCCTTCAATAAACCTAATGTGTGGAAAAGAATTTTTTGCAAACATGCATAAAACTAAATAATATTATCAGGTTTGTGTGATATACTGTATGTTTATCTGCATAGTTTAATAGCTGTTTTAGAATATAAATTTTCTTAGAATTAGACGGCCCAGCTAAAATACAAAAGAAGGGGTGTTGCAGTGGAGTATCCATGGTCAGTACTTAGCAGTCAGTTGTCTTTTTGTGTAATCACACTTCTGTGTATTGCATATTGGTCTTGTCTCTATTTGCCAACATTTCTAATTTCTGATAACACCTGGTTGCTAACATCATTTTACCAACATATACATTAGGGATGCACAGAATCCAGGATTCAGTTGGGGATTCGGCCAGGATTCAGCCTTTTTAAGCAGGATTAAATATAAAAAGATATGTTAATCAAAAAAATGAATTCAGAACTATTACAGAAAGCAAACATTTGACAACCACACCACTAAGTATATCTATAAATAAAATTACTAAATAGGCAATAACGTGTTAAAAGGAATCAAATCTTTTATTGGTATTAAGAAAGCTTTATCATACATACATACAGGCCCCCGAGCAAATAAGGTAGATAACGGGATATTATCCATAGCTCAAATTGCACAAAAGTAAATTTATAACATTAATAAACAACTACTATACACTTATGCATCAAAGAAAATATCATTAAATATATGCACTTACTTAACTGTGTGTCTGACTGATGAATGCTGTGACATCAGAAACAGTGGTACAGTATAGTGTTTTATTACTACAGGCTGTTGTATAGTCACATTGTTAATACTTGCAAATGTAATTACAAGTGATGTCTGGTGCACTATGGTAGAGGCTCGGCCACCTCACATCAATAGTCAGGCAAAAATGATCCAAAGGCGCATAGGCTGCTGCTGCAAGTAAGGAATACCTTGCACGTTTATTGCGGAATTGAGCAACGTTCAGGGTCACGCCCCTACTTGCAGCAGCAGCCTGTGTGCCTTTGGATAATTTTTGCCTAAAACTTGCAAATGCCATAAAAATTTAAAATAAGTGGCACCATGTGCATAATACAGAAAACAGAGAACTTAAAACTGCCAAAAAAAAAGAAGAGAGTTGGTCAGCCTTGTATGTAAACCGCAAGGAAATGATGTAAACATTAATTTGTACAGCTAAGAAATCACACAAGAAACACTGTAACAAAACAAATTATTTGTGATTCAATAGAAGTGTTGGTGTTGAGGTGGGTAACAAAAGACCTGCTTTTAAGGCTTTCAAGTTAGCTGGTACAGCCGAAACATTTATAAGGTACAAGGAGGCCAATAAATCATGCAAAGAAGCTATAAGGTTAGCTAAAATTGATATAGAAAAGGATATTGCAGAAAGCAGTAAAAAAAAATCCCAAATTATTTTTTAAATATGTTAATAGTAAAAAAAATGAAGCAGGAAGGGGTGGGACCCTTACTATCAGAGGGGGGTCAGCTGGTTGATGAAAACAAAATAAAAGCGCAGATTCTGAACTCATATTTTTCATCTGTCTACACAAATGAGGAACCAATAAGTGAAGGTTTCTTTCTTAATAGTCCCAATTCTAGTAATACAACTAATGATGCATGGTTTACACATGATAAAATTCTATTAACAAAGGTCCGGGGCCAGATGGTATTCATCCTAGGGTACTTAGCGAGCTTAGCTCTGTGATTGCCAAACCTCTTTACTTAATTTTTCAGAATTCATTGAGATCTGGCATAGTGCCGAGAGACTGGCGAATTGCTAATGTGGTGCCTCTATTCAAAAAAGGATCCCATTCTCAGCCTCAAAACTATAGGCCAGTTAGTCTGACGTCAGTGGTAGGAAAGCTTTTCAAAGGATTAATAAAGGATAAGATACTGGACTTCATAGCAAATCATAATACTATGAGTTTGTGCCAGCATGGTTTTATGTGTAATAGATCTTGCCAAACTAACTTAATTTCTTTTTATGAGAAGGTAAATAGAGACCTGGATTCTGGGATGGCAGTGGATGTGATTTACTTAGACTTTGCTAAAGCATTTGATACAGTGCCACACAGAAGGTTACTGGTTAAATGAAGGAATGTTGGCCTGGAACATAGTATTTGTACCTGGATAGAGAACTGGCTAAAAGATAGACTACAAAGAGTGGTGGTAAATGGAACATTTTCTAATTGGACCAGTGTTGTTAGTGGAGTACCGCAGGGCTCTGTACTAGGTCCCTTGCTTTTCAACTTGTTTATTAATGACCTGGAGGTGGCCATTGAAAGTACTGTTTCTATTTTTGCAGATGATACTAAATTATGCAGAACTATAGGTTCCATGCAGGATGCTGCCACTTTGCACAGTGATTTGTCTAAACTGGAAAACTGGGCAGCAAACTGGAAAATGAGGTTCAATGTTGATAAATGCAGGTTATGCACTTTGGCAAAAATAATAATATTAGTGCAAGTTATACACTAAATGGCAGTGTGTTGGGAGATTCCTTAAATGAGAGGGATCTTGGGGTCTTTGTAGATAACACATTGTCTAATTCTGGGCAGTGTCATTCTGTGGCTACTAAAGCAAATAAAGTTCTTGTATAAAAAAGGGCATTAACTCAAGGGATGAAACATAATTGTGTCTCTTTATAGGTCCCTGGTGAGGCCTCATCTGGAGTATGGGGGGCAGTTTTGGACTCCAGTCCTTAAGAGGGATATAAATGAGCTGGAGAGAGTGCAGAGGCTAAGTACCACTTAACTGGTTAGAGGGAGGGAAGAGTTAAATTATGAGGTGAGACTGACAAGGTTGGGGTTGTTTTCTCTGGATAAAAGGCGCTTGTGAGGGGACATGATTAGATTTTACAAGTACATTAGAGGACATTATAGACAAATGGCAGGGGACCTTTTGACCCATAAAGTGGATCACCGTACCAGAGGCCTCCCCTTTAGACTAGAAGAAAAGAACTTTCATTTGAAGCAACCTAGGGGGTTCATCACAGTCAGGACAGTGAGGTTGGGGAATGCACTGCCGGGTGATGTTGTGATGCTGATTCAGTTAATGCCTTTAAGAATGGCTTGGATCATTTTTTGGACAGACATAATATCAAAGGCTATTGTGATACTAAACTCTATAGTTAATATACAGTAGGTATGGGTATATAGAATTTAATTAAAAGTAGGGAGGGGTGTGTGTATGGATGCTGGGTTTTCATTTTGGAAGGGTTTAACTTGATGGACTTTGTTTTTTTTTCAACCCAATTTAACTATGTAACTATAGTTACATATAGACATTAGATGGAACGACAATAATTAAGGATGTGTAGCAGAGCAGAGCTCACCGTCATGTAGCTGCTCTCTGCTCCCACTGGCAGTGTGTGTGTAGTTGAACTAAGGTTTTTTCTCTATAATTACTCTTTCTAAGGTAATGATGGGTCCTCCTGAAATTCTCTACCTTCAAGCATCATCTTGAGATTATAAATAATACATTAACAGTATTTATTTATTAAACGGGAAGTATTTTCACTATACCAGTTATATTAGAGATCTCTCCCATGGAACATGCAACACAATCATAACAACAGGATTGGGCTTGAGGAATTGGCATCTTCCTGTATCCTGGAAGACAATTGTCTGAGCATTGAGATCTTGGGATCTAGAAACATGAGAAGTACATTTCAAAAGAACATATCTGGTATATTTTACATTTGTTGTCATTCATTTTAGCATATTTACCTTAAATATTTCTAAATTGATAGATATAGTCATTTTATGTGTGACAATATACTTGGAATATGTTGAAATATAATAAGAAAATGCACAGAAAAATGTTCATGTATGGAGACAGTTGTAGAGATGTGGCCAGGTTGTTGCACATAATTATAAAGTTAATGCCCTTAAAGAGTAAATCCTCAAGAATGATTTTAAAAAAACTGATATAAAGTTGAGGGTGAGGAATTTCAAGGTAATTTTCTCAGAGATATAACCTGTGCCATTAGCAATGTTAGACGCTGGGAGCTTAAAGAGATTAATACATGGCTGAAAGATTGGTGCATGGAGAAGGGCTCTGGGTTTTTGGAGAACTGTGCTGATTTCTCTATTAGCTACATGTTCTTTGCCAGGGATGTTGAACTACACTTCAATGATAATGGTACAGCTGCTTTGGGGGAGAAGATAGCTAGAGGGTTGGAGGAGATTTTAAACTAGGTATGGGAGAGAGGGTGTAGTAAAGGATTGCATGAAAGACAGATTAGATGAGGTATAGGGCAAAGGGAGGGAAAGTTGGAGAGAAGATATGTTTGGGGTACTATTAAGGATAGGAAGGAACACATGTCATATATGCAATATGGTACCAGTATTAAATGTATGTTTGCAAATGCAAGGAATCTGACTGGTAAAATGGGAGAGCTGGAGGTGCTGATGTTGGAGGGAAAATATGATGTGACTAGTGTGGCCAAAACATGGCTGAATAATTCACATGATTGGGCAGTTAATATCAGTGGCTATACTTTGTTTTGGAGGAACATGGGAAATAAAAAGATAGTAGGGGTATGTATGTTTGTCATGCAGGATTTAAAATCTAATATATAAAGGAGGAGATGATGTCAGAAAATGGGGGGGGGGGCAGAAGTCTTATGGGTGGAGTTCTTCACTGAATGTAAAGAGTCCAGCAAATTAATTATATGATATAAGTGAGGAGGAGGAGGCTAAGCTCCTGATGCAAATAGAAAAGGCTGCTAGTTTGGGGAAAGTAATGATAATGGAGGATTTTAATTATCCAGATATTGACTGGAGCAATAGTACTGCCAGGTCGGTAAATTAGGACAAGCTTATAAACTGTTACATGACAATTTTTGGCACACGTTTTTGAGGAGCCAACCAGAAAAAATGCTATACTAGATTTAGTAATCTCTAATGACCCAGACACTTTAACAAATGTGTGAGTAATTGAACCCCTGGGTAATAATATAATGCAATGGTGCAAAAAACAAATATACACTGGGGCAACAAAAACAATGCATTTCAGAAAAGCTTATTTTAGCCCCTTAAGGGCTACCCTTCAGAGCTTAGATTGGGGCATTATGTTTGGTGGTCATTCAAAATATTAAATTGTTACTGTTCTCAATGTATTCCCTTGAGTAGTAAATGTAGAAGCACTAAGAATCGCCCTATGTGGCTTAATACAGAAGTAAAGAAGTTAATAGGAATAATGAGAAATGCTTTTAAAAACTATAAAAGTCTGTGGGGACAGAATCTGCATTTAATGAATATAAATGCCATAAAAATTGTTGTAAAACAGCAATATGAAAGGCAAAGACAAGAAATAAGGAGAGCATTGTGACAGAGGCTAAGACTAAACCTAAAATGTTTTTTAAGTACAGTATATTAATAGTAAAAAGATGTGGGTTGAGAGTGTTGCTTCATTAAATAATGGTACCAGTATGGTTGTAACAGATACAGAAAAGGCAAATGTGCTAAATCTGTTCTTTTCTTCTGTGTATACAATAGAGGAGTGTGAGTTCCCAGGCTTATTAGTGGTGCTTGCGAAGCAAAGCATCACTACTGTTATCTTGCAAACTTATTTTTATTCTTCTTCCGTATGAAAGTTTGGCGCGTAACTAGTCCCGCACCGTTTGTCCTAGACCCATGAATGAGGTGTCAAATCGTGCGGCTTAATCGGGAATGGGGTGGTATGACTTTTCTAAGGGGTGGGTGGTTAATTGCCCCTTGCGGGGGCAATTAACCACCCCGAAAAGTCCCATAGATTAACATTGAGGCCAACTTTTGACGGATTCTAGCGCAGAGAGGGAATCTTGTAGAAACGTTAAATTTACCACATTTGAAGAGGTTTACGACCTGTGTCAGATGATACCCCACACGAGGGTATAAGTTTTACCCCCGGGGCAGGAGAGGTCCCCAAATTTGCCCCATTGACTTATAATGGGGAATTTATCGAATAATTAGTTTGTCGCAGACCCATGAATGAGGTGTCAAACCGTTCAGCTTATTCGGGAATGGGGTGTTGTGACTTTTCTGTCCTATTTTGGGGACCCAAAAAAGTGAGCGGAGCCGCAAACAACCAATCAGATTTTCCCTATTGACTTCAATGAGAAAATGTAAACAGCTGTAATTCTCACAGTAATAAAGCCAGAGCTCCCAAACTTGGCACCGTGGGTCACTGGGTGACTGCAGCCAAAATTTACAAAAAGTGGGCGGAGTCTACAACAGCCAATCAAATTTCAGCCATTCAATTAAATAGGAAAATTTTAAACTGCTGCCGCTCTTAGACGGTTAATGGCAGCCTCCTCAAAGTTGGCACAGTTGGTCACTGGGGGACTGGGATTAAAATTAAGAAAAGTGGGTGGAGCCAAAACCAACCAATCAGATTTCTTTGATTGGTTTTAATGGGAAAAATTAAGAAGGCTGCCATTCTCTCAGTATTGATGTCAGGGACCTTGAATATCACAAATGTGGTCGCTGGGGGTTTCCACTTCAAGTTTAGAAAAAGTGGGCGGAGCCACCAACAACCAATCAAATTTCATTCATTGATTTTCAATAGAAAAAAATAGAAATGCTGCCATTTTTACACATTAAATGACAGCATTCCCAAACTTTGGTATGTTAGTCACTGAGTGACTGTGGTTCACAATTAGGAAAAAAAGGGGCGGGGCAACAACAGCCAATCAGATTTGGGCCTGAGTTTTGCCACGGCAAGCACCACTCACATTTTCTTCAGGAAATGTACCTCTCTAGTTTCATAACTGCCCTGTTGGCAATCTCAGCCTGGCAATTATAGGCCAGTATGTTTGACACCTGTGGTGGGCAAATTGTTTGAAGACTTGTTAAGGGATCACATTCAAAATGTTGTCCTAGCGAATGGCGTTATGAGCAGCAATAAGCAAGGTTGTACGAATTTGATTGTTTTATGATGAGATAAGTAAGATGCTGGACAGTGGGGGACTGCTTTCTAAACATAGATCTGATGTCATTTGCACATGGATAGGTAACTGGCTGTGTACAGAGGGTGGTTGTTATTGGTACATTCTCTACTGGGAGTAAGGTTCCGAGTGGGGTCCCTTGGGGCTTGGTATCGGGTCCACTTTAATTGTTCATTAATGACTTAGGGGAGTGTGTTGTAAGTAATGTATCAGTGTTTGCAGATGACACAAAACTATCAGCCCAATTAATTCCATCCAGGATGTGGCACTTGCAACAGGATCTTGACAAACTGGCAATCTGGGCAGCTAAGTGGCAAATGAGATTCAATGTTGATAAATGTAAAGTCATGCACCTGGGATGTAACAATATCCACTTCTACCCTTAATGGGACTGCACTAGGCAAATCCATAATGGAGACGGAGCTTGGAGTCCTTGTAGATAATAAACTTGTCTGTAGCAAGCAATGCCAGTCAGCAGCATCAAGGGCAAATAAGGCCTTGAGTTGTATTAAATGGGACTGCATTAGGCAAATCCATAATGGAAAAGGACCTTGGAGTGCTTGTAGATGATAAACTTGGCTGTAGCAAGCAATGGCAGTCAACAGCATCAAAGGCAAATAAAGTTTTGAACTGTATTAAATGGGGCATATATTTGAGGGAGGATAAGCTCATTCTTCCATTGTATAGAGCACTGATAAGGCCCCATCTAGAATATGCCATACAGTTTTGGTCTCCATCACTCAAACAGGACATTATTGAATTAGAGAGGGTACAGAGAAGGGCAACTAAGCTGGTAAAAGGTATGGGAAATCTTAGCTATGAGGAAAGACTGGTCAAGTTGGGGATGCTCACGCTGGAGAACATATTAGAGTTCTATACAACTTATGAGACTCACTAGAGTTGTGTTTGGCTTGTGACCACCAGTTAAATTATATATAAGCTCTTGCTCTGAATGTATCCTCACTTTCCACTGCCACTGGTGCATGTTTAACAACAAAATGGATATCAATATACACAATGTTTAACATATAGAATAGAAAGTTAAAGAGAATCTTACTTTGTTTTCTGTTGTCTTCCATGGAATTGCCATTGAGGTTATATTTAGCTGCTGATCTGGTGGTGCCCACGGAGAGAACTCACCAAGAATATTTTTGAACCAATCGTCCAGAGTAGAAAAGTGACTATAGATCTGGTATCTACTGGTAAACTCTCCATTTTCATCAAATGAGAAGATTTCACCATGTTTGGACTTAAGCTGAACTTTCTTTAAATAATGGTGCAACTTTATAAAAAAATTGAAAACGTTTGAATTGATGTGGATCACTTTTTGAAAGGTGATTTCAGTCAAACAATAAGAAAGAAAACATAATAATAGGTCAAATTAAAAAAAAAATATTCTTAGACATTACAGCCCATTTATTGACATTTGCATTTTTGTGGTTTTAGTTGTTTTCAAAACCATGAAAAAACTCACTTCTAAAAAAATCTACTAATGTCAAGTAGTTTATGAAAAATAACTATGTAAAAAGCGTCAACTAAAACCAAAGCGATAAAATATCAGAAAATATTAAATATAATCCAAGGTAAGGATACAAAATTTACATAGTGTAATGCCATTTTATTAAAAAAGTTAAGAATATTAAAAATTTTCCACTCATATTTGTTTGCATAGTTTTGTTAAGAGTTCAAACTGGTGACACCTCTAAAGACTTACCTACTGTATATGTAACCAAAACTATGCATCATCTATGGTCATTCTTTAGAAGTTGGAATTCTTTGGGGCAAGATAAGAGTAAGTTTTGGTATAACCTGCAGATGACCTTGGCTTAGCAGGGGGTGTAGAGGATTTCTTCAATAATAAGGAAGACAAGTTTTGGGTATAGTTAGAGAATGCTGAATAAAAGTTGTGCTTGAGTTTTGGATATTTAATGATCGGAAGTCTAGGTAGTTAGCATCTTTGTTGTAGTTGAAAAAAGGTAGGGAAGGCAGAATTTTCTATAAGGCCACCTTATCATTTTAATTTTTTCATCAGCTGAAATCTTGCTGTAGGTAGAAGTTGGCCCATATAGGAAGGTATGGGGGGAATAGTGGTGGAGTGTGCCCAACAGAGTTTAAAGGGGATGTAAACCCAGCTATAATGCCGTCCCTCACCATCCCCTAGTTTTCTATAGAAGATGTTAAACACCACAATTATAGATGCAATAAAATTCACCAGTGAAATTTCTACTGATTAAAAACTTTATTATAAATGCAAAAGAACTGACAAATACGAATGTTGAATCCCAGCACTATATCAGGCATATTGCTTTTATCTTACATATAGAGATAATTATGTTATATAACATAGTAAGTTAGGTTGAACAAAGAAACGCATTCATCAAGTTCAAACTTTTAACTCTTTTTTTAACCTGCCTAACTGCCAGTTGATAAAGAGGAAGGCAAAAAACCCCAACCGAAGCCTCTTCAATTTGCCTCAGAGGGGAAAAATTCCTTCCTAACTCCAAAATGGGACCAGTCCCTGGATCAACTTGTACTATGAGCTCTCTCCCATATCCCTATTTTCCCTCACTTGCTAAACACCATCCAACTCCTTAAGAAGTAAAGTTTACAAGGAAAAGACAGGCCAGCAGGATTAACTGCTCAACTTCAGTGTTTATCGACACACAATAAAATGGTTGTGTGGCAATAAACACTGAAGTTGAGCAGTTAATCCTGCTGTCCTGTCTTTTCCTTGTAAACTTTACTTCTTTGGATTACTATTGCACCCACAGCAAATGTGCATACAAGGTATTTGGCTAAAAAAAGTTTTTTGCACTATTGGATGTAATGGTATCAGTCTAATTTAATTTTTTCCTACCATCCAACCCCTTCTTATACCTATCTAATGTATCAGCCTGTACCACTGATTCACTTCCCAGCTCTCCCTGTAACACCCCTTTCCCTCCTCTAATCTCATTGGCTCCCTCCTGTCTGCTGGGAGGAGCTACTGGTGAATAAAGCATCCGACCCTTCCTTGTACCTATCTAATGTATCAGCCTATACCACTGATTCACTTCCCAGCTCTCCCTGTAACACCCCTTTCCCTCCTCTAATCTCATTGGCTCCCTCCTGTCTGCTGGGAGGAGCTACTGGTGAATAAAGCATCCGACCCTTCCTTGTACCTATCTAATGTATCAGCCTATACCACTGATTCACTTCCCAGCTCTCCTTGTAACACCCCTTTCCCTCCTCTAATCTCGTTGGCTCCCTCCTGTCTGCTGGGAGGAGCTACTGGTGAATAAAGCATCCAACCCTTCCTTGTACCTATCTAATGTATCAGCCTGTACCCCTGATTCACTTCCCAGCTCTCCCTGTAACACCCCTTACCCTCCTCTAATCTCATTGGCTCCCTCCTGTCTGCTGGGAGGAGCTACTGGTGAATAAAGCATCCGACCCTTCCTTGTACCTATCTAATGTATCAGCCTGTACAACTGATTCAGGGAGACAATTCCACATCTTCACAGATCTCACTGTAACAAACCCCCTTCCGAATATTTAGGTGGAACCTCTTCTTCTAATCAGAATGGGTGACCTTGTGTCAGCTGGAAAGACCTACTGGTAAATAAATCATTAGAGAGATTATTATATGATCCCCTTATATATTTATACATAGTTATCATATCACCCCTTAAGCGCCTCTTCTCCAGAGTGAACATCCCCAATTTGGCCAGTCTTTCCTCATAGCTAAGATTTTCCCTTTACCAGTTTAGTTGCCCTTCTCTGTACCCTCTCTAATACAATAATGTCCTGTTTGAGTGATGGAGACCAAAACTGTATGGCAAACTTTTTCTTCTTTATATGACTCTGGAATTAGACATGGGGATAAAGGACAGCCTTGTTCAGTGCTGGGAAACAGGGCTTATACAGATGCAGCCACTTTGGTTTGTCTGTTTGACACAGAATAACTAAACACAGATATCCCATTTATCTCATTTAATACAGAAAACTGTGTCACAACATCCCATCTAATTAAAGCATTCACCATTGTGAACAATGTTGCTTTGATATGCTAATGAAAAGGTTAAATGCATTAAATAAGGTAAGATGACTTTAGATAACACAGTTTCTTTAATTAATCCTGAGTCATGACACATTTATCTCACAAATCCAAGTGGCTTCATCTGTAACTTCCATCTACAGTTGCAGAAACAAAGAACATGGAGCCAGATTTATATAGATCAGCTTGGATTTTCATTGTAGGATTTTTATTTGCATTTTAAAGCAGAGGAGATTAGGAGAAAAAACCTTTGAGAATTTTTATTGTGTAATATTGCTCTAAGAATACAAACATGATGTTCCTGGACTACAGCTCCCAGCATGCCTCAACCTCATTATGGGGTTATTTATCAAAGGTCAAAGTTTAGAGCTTTGCGAGCTTTTTTAGACCTTTAAAACGAACTAACAACTCAAATGGTTTTTAAATTAAGAAAAAAACTCCAATGTAAAAAAACTTGATTCATTGAATTCAGGGTTAACAATGTGGATTGATCAAAATTTTGCCAAAAAATCCACAAATCACTAGAATTGATAGTTTTTTCAAGTGAAACCCACCGAGTTGGAATGATATAATCCCCCCAAGCAGTCTATCAACAGAACAATAGGAAGGTACAAGATAAAAACTCCCTGACACCTGCATTGCTAAAAATGCTCCACGTCCATAAAAGAAAAAGACCATTCCTGCTTCTCTCTTTATTTGGCATGACCTCTTCCAAAGAAACATTCAACATTATGGGCTTGATTGTGCAGGTATGGTCTTTCGCCTCCCAAAGAAAATACCCTTTTTTCACTTAGGTAGGACTGATGCATGGACACTGCCTTGGTGGGGCGCATCAGCTTATGCATACTTTGTACAAACCATGTAACCAAAAGTGTCTCTTTTTGCCAAATTCAGATAAGTTCTCTTTAATCCAATTGTTCCTTAAAGTTGTATAATGATAGTGCTGGGTTAATTTGTTTAGTTAAGTGTGTGTATATATATATTTATATATATATATATATATATATATATATATATATATATATATATATATATATATATATATATATATATATATATATATATATATATATATATATATATATATATATATATATATATATATATAGTGGAGGCTAGTGGTCACGTGTACAGAAGAAATAGAAAAAAATTTCTGAAGCATTAATGAAATGGGTCATACTAACACCCTGAAGAGGTCGCAACCAATTATAGAATCCTCTAAGGGAATTCCACAGCAGACACCACCTATAGACCCAGCGGTGGAAGCAAATGTAGAGAATAGTGATACTATGGCTTCACCACACTGCACTCAAGTGATCAAAGCACCTGCAGGATACAAAGTCTTTGTTCTTTTAAATACTTTAACATGGACAGTACTTCATTTTTAAAATAATATTTTACTGTGATCTGCTTTTGTTGCTTTATATAAAAAAAGAAAGGGAAAGTAACACGTCCTGCTATTTACTGTTTAGATCAGTACTACAGTCTAGGGATGGGTGAATTTTTTTTGCCTTGTTTCGCTGAAAAAACGACGCCCATAGACTTGAAAAGAGAAAGAAGACACGCATCAAAAAAAAAGACGCGCAACAAAAAAATGTTGAAGCCCATAGACTTTAATGGGCGTCTGCGACAATTCGCCGGTGGCGAATTTTTGGCGAAACGAAACGGGTCAAATTCACCCATCCCTACGTGATATTGTCTGTTTGTGCCTCAAGGAAACAGGATAAAATATTGGATCAAATAATGAGCATTTACTTATCAGAATAGATGCCACATTGACAAATTGATTGGTCCCTAAGCTTAGCCAATAGCAGACTGAGCATGTGCAGGCCCCTAGCAGAAAACAAAAATTCTACAGTGGGATATTTGTACACACTTGAAAAAGGGCCCTTGTTGCCCAAAACATTTCGTGTGGACACAAAATAAATACTAAATAGCTGGTATTCTACATTTTGCTGCTTCTTGATTTACTCATTCTACATATTGAAGTTAATCCTGTGGTTGCCAGTGACAGAGCAGCAGTGTGAAAAAAAGAGTATCCAATTATTGCTGGGCGATTGTGTGTTACCTCCAAATGTGACCAAATATATAGAGTTGTGGTAACAAAGGGTTGCTAGAGAAATCCGAGAACATTTAGCATTTATATTTTTATTCATTTCTAGGCTTTAGTTACCCTTTGTATGCTCACTAACAGGCTGCTGACTGGAAAAAGTAACTAAAAGCAAACAAACTTAAAATGATATGTATTTGTTATAAATTGTTATTTTATTGTAAGGTTGTATATTTAAATACTGTGGTTTCATTTTTTATAGATTTTTTCTGCATTGGGTGCTAAATAGCAAAGTTTGGGTGCTATTGTGCTTATAGCAAGTTTGTCACAACCTGATTTACTTTGCAGTTAGTTTTCCCTTCATTTGAGATGGGTAGGGATTGATTAGTTGCACCTGAAAAGACTAAATAGACCCCCTGCTCTTAAGTGTTTGCTCTTTTTGTGGGTAATCTGTAAGTGGAGTTACAGCCACCACAGGAGTTTCAAACTAAAGGAGGTTCAAACTAGGTCAAAAGTTTGTTCTAAACCCTGATCTTTTTTTTAATTTGATCTGTAACTTAGATAATGAACACTAGCAAGATTGAAGGTCTGACCCAGTGAGCAGACTGCCATATGTATGTCGATTTGGAACAAGAGATCCACAATATTTACCTCTGTGGTGGTTGTGAGCAAATTGCCACTTTGAAGGCTGGAGTTAGAGTCACTAGAGCAACAAATTGCAACACTGCGGTCGACTGACAATCTCACTGAGCAGGACCTAGCGAGATCAGATAGTTTGGGAGATCAGCAGCAGGATGATGAGGCAGTTAGCTGGGTGACAGTTAGAAAATCTAATTTGGGCATCCAAACAGATTCACCAGATTGTGTGAAGATGATGGGAGTATGAACTCTGGATTGGCAATTCTAGATGGTGCTGATCTCTCTAACAGTCAGGAGACCAGTTTCTCTAGTAGTGGTGGGGAGGAGAGTAGAGTCAGGCCTAAGCAGATTGTGGTTGTGGGGGACTCAATTATTAGGAAAGTGGATACGGTAATATGTTGCCCGGATCACTACAACCGAACAGTTTGCCATCTTACTGGTGTCAGGATTCTGTATGTGGTTAATCGGGTAGACAAATTATTGGGTGGGGCGGGGCAAGACTGTCAGTACATATTGGTACTTATGACAAAATAAATGGTAGATGGAAGACCTTAAAGAGTGATTTCAGGGATCTAGGCTCTAAGATCAAGGAAAGGTCTTCCAATGTAATCTTTTCTGAAATTTTGCCCGTGCCACGTACAAGTTTAGGAAAACAGCGTAAGGTTAGGGAGCTAAATGCGTGGCTCAAGTCTTGGTGTAGGAAGGAAGGGTTTGGGTTCCTAGAGCACTGGGCTGACTTTTCCTTGGGGTAAAACCTATACAGTTGTGATGGTTTGCACCTCAATGGAAGGGGGTCCACTGTGCTAGGGGAAAGAATGGCTAAGAGGTTGGAGGAGTGTTTAAAGTAGACAAGGGGGGGTGAGATAAAGAATTATGGGGGAGCTAGGGTAGACGGGGCAGTGGGATTAGTAAGGGGTCATGGGGAGGAGTGAGGGGGGCATACAGTTTACCAGCTAAGGAGGTCCCTCTGTTACAAGGAAAACAGAATAATACTAACTTAACATATAATTCTCCACTAAGTAATGCAAATTTCAAAAGTAAAAGTAGTAACCTCCGCTGTATGCTGCAAATGCACGGAGTTTGTCAGGTAAAATGGGAGACCTAGAATTAATTGCTCTAAACATTATGATATAATTGGTATCACTGAGACCTGGTGGGATGAAACATGTGACTGGATTGTGAATTTAAATGGTTACACCCTTTTTAGGAGGGACAGAGGGATTAAATAGCGGGTGGAGGAGTGTGTTTGTATGTAAAGCCTGAATTAAAGCCATGCGCTAAAGAAATAACAATAACTGGCACTGGTGAGGGTGTAGAATCCCTCTGGGTAGAGATTTTGACTGGGCAAAAGGTAACAAAAAGAATTATCATTGGTGTATGTTATAAACCACCTCGTATAAGTAATGAAGCCCAGCTACTTTTTCAAAACAAGGTCAAGTTATTACTAAGGGTTGCTTCAATACTCCAGACATTAACTAGGGTAATGGGGTTGCTAAGACACAAAAAGCTAGTAGGTTTGTAAATATGCTGACTGACAACTTTTTATTCCAGCTCGTTCAAGAACCTACTAGGAATAACTCTCTTTTATACCTTGTAATAACTAACAATACTGAACTCATGTCTCACATTTGTGTGGGTGAGGGGCATTTAGGGAATAGTGATCATAACATGGTCTCCTTTGAGATTCTGTTGCAGAAGCAATTCTATAAGGGAGGAACTAAAACACTAAATTTTAGATGAGCAAACTTTAACAGTTTAAGGGCATCTCTGCAACATAAAAGTGGACTAGTCCCTGGATCAACTTGTACTATGAGCTATTTCCCATATCCCTGTATTCCCTCACTTGCTAAACACCATCCAACCCCTTCTTATACCTATCTAATGTATCAGCCTGTACCACTGATTCAGGGAGAGAATTCCACATCTTCACAGCTCTCACGGTAAAAAACCCCTTCCCAATATTTAGGTGGAACCTCTTCTTCTAATCGGAATGGGTGACCTTGTGTCAGCTGGAAAGACCTACTGGTAAATAAAGCATTAGAGAGATTATTATATAATCCCCTTATATATTTATACATAGTTATCATATCTCCCCTTAAACGCCTCTTCTCCAGAGTGAACATCCCCAATTTGGCCAGTCTTTCCTCATAGCTAAGATTTTCCCTTTACCAGCTTAGTTGCCCTTCTCTGTCCCCTCTCTAATACAATAATGTCCTGTTTGAGTGATGGAGACCAAAACTGCATGGCATATTCTAGATGGGGCCCTCCTATACAGTAGAAGAATGACCCCCTCCTCCCCTGACTCTGTGCCCCATTTAATACAACTCAAGACCTTATTTGCCCTTGATGCTGCTGACTGGCATTGCTTTCTACAGACAAGTTTAATATCTACAAGGACTCCAAGCTCCGTCTCCATTATGGATTTGCCTAGTGCAGTCCCATTAAGGGTATAAGTGGATATTGTTACATCCCAGGTGCAGGACTTTACATTTATCAACATTGAATCTCATTTGCCACTTAGCTGCCCAGATTGCCAGTTTGTCAAGATCCTATTGCAAGTGCCACATCCTGGATGGTATTAATTGGGCTGATAGTTTTGTGTCATCTGCAAACACTGATACATTACTTACAATACCCTGCCCTAACAAGTTAGGGTTAGGGTTGGAAACGATAGGGTTAGGGTTGAAAAAAGATAGGGTTAGGGTTGAAAAAAGATAGGGTTAGGGATGGGAAAGACGGTTAGGGTTGAAAAAAGACAGGTTAGGGTTGGAAAAAGATAGGGTTAGGGTTGGAAAAGACAGGGTTAGGGTTGGAAAAAGATAGGGTTAGGGTTGGAAAAAGATAGGGTTAGGGTTGAAAAAAGATACGGTTAGGGTTGGAAAAAGATAGGGTTAGGGTTGAAAAAAGATAGGGTTGGAAAGATTGAGGGCTGATTTCTTGGGGGATGTGGCCGTACAGGGTTATAGGGATGGGCGAAGATTTTGGTACTTTGGTACCAAAGGTGGGGGCGAGTGTGAGGAGGGATTGGTGTTGGGGTTAGTGTTAAGACTTAGGGTTGGAAAAATATAGGGTAAGGGTTGGAAAAAGCCAGGGTTACGGTTGGAAAAAGATAGGGTTAGGGTTGAAGAAAGATAGGGTTAGGGTTGGAAAAAGATAGGGTTAGGGTTGAAAAACAGATAGGGTTAGGGTTGGAAAAGACAGGGTTAGGGTTGAAAAAAGATAGGGTTAGGGTTGGAAAAAGTTAGGGTTAGGGTTGGAAAAAGATCGGGTTAGAATTGAAAAAAGATAGGGTTACGGTTGAAAAAAGATAGGGTTAGGGTTGGAAAAGACAGGGTTATGGTTGGTGTATTAGGGTTAGGGTTATAGGGATGGGAAAAGATTTTGGTACTTTGGTACGAAAGGTGGGGGCGAGTGTGAGGAGGGATTGGTGTTGGGGTTAGTGTTAGAATTTAGGGTTGGAAAAAGATAGGGTAAGGTTAGGGTTAAATAAAAGTGGACCCAATACCGAGCCCTGGGGGACCCCACTAAGAACCTTACTCCAAGTAGAGAATGTCCCATTAACAACCACCCTCTGTACCTGATCCTGTAGCAAATCTCCTATCCATGTGCAAATGACTTAATTAAACCCAACAGACCTTAGTTTAGAAAGCAGTCGTTTGTGTGGCACAGTATCAAACGCTTTGGCAAAATCCAAATAGATCACATCTACTGCCCCCCCCACTGTCCAGATTCTTACTTACCTCATCATAAAAAGCAATCACATTTGTCTGACATGAAGCTTCATAAAGCCATGCTGATTGCTACTCATAATGCCAATCATTAGGACAAAATTTTGAATGTGATCCCTTAACAAGCCTTCAGATAATTTGCCCACCACAGATGTCAAGATTACTGGCCTATAATTCCCAGGCTGAGATCGTAATCCCTTTTTAAATATTGGAATAACATCAGCTTTTCTCCAATCCATAGGCACCATACCAGATGAAAGCGAATCTGAGAAAATCAGAAACAGGGGCTGGTCTAAAACTGAACTAAGCTCTCTTAGAACCCAGGGGTGTATGCCATATGGCCCTGGAGCCTTGTTTACATTAATTTTTATTAAAGCTTTATGAATCATATCCTTAGTCAGTCACTGACTAGATTGAGCTGAGCCATTAGTGCTGCTATAAAGTGAGCCTGGGAACCCAGACTCCTCTATTGTATACACTGAAGAAAAGAACTGATTGCCTTTTCTGTATCTGTTGCAACCATACTGGTACCATTATTTAATGGAGTCTTTAAAATGCTGCTTAATAAATATACATGTCAGTATATTCCGCTTGTAAGCAAGGAATGCTGTTGCAAAGCAAAACCTTATGGTTCAATAAAAGTATTGGTGCTGAGGTTGGTAAGAAAGCCAAATCCTTTATAAGGTACAAGGAGGCCAATACATCATGCAAAAAAAGCTATAAGGCAAGCTAAAATGAATATCAAAAAGGATATTGCAGCAAGCAGTAAAAAATAATCCAAAATTATTTTTTAAATATTTAAATAGTAAAAAAAAATTATGCAGGAAGAGGTGGGACCCTTAATATCAGAGGGTTGGGTGACATCTGGTTGATGAAAACAAAAAAAGCGAAGATTCTGAACTGTTATTTTTCATCTATCTAAACAAATGAGGAACCAATTAATAAAGGTTTCCTTCTTAATAGTCCCACAAAGAACTTAGGGAGCTTAGCTCTGTGATTGGTAAACCTCTTTACTTAATTTTCCAGGATTCATTGAGGTCTGACATGGTGTAGAGAGACTGGTCAATTGCTAATGTTGTGCTGCTATTTAAACAGGGATACCTTTCTCAACCTCAAAACTTTTGAAAGCTTTTCGAAGAGTTAATAAAGGATAAGATACTGATCTTCATAGCAAATCATAATACTATGGGGCCGATTCACTAAGGGTCGAATATCGAGGGTTAATTAACCCTCGATATTCGACTAGGAACTAAAATCCTTCGACTTTGAATATCGAAGTCGAAGGATTTAGTGCAGATAGTTTAATCGAACGATCGAAGGATAATTCCTTCGATTGAACAATTAAATCGAACGATTCGAAGGATTTAAATCCAACGATCGAAGGAATATGCTTTGATCAAAAAAAGTTAGCCAAGCCTATGGGGAAGGTCCTGGGCAGCAAACTGGAAAATGAGGTTCAATGTTGATAAATGCAGGTTATGCACTTTGGCAAAAATAATATAAATGCAAGTTATACACTAAATGGCAGTGTGTTGGGAGTTTCCTTAAATGAGAAGGATCTTGGGGTCTTTGTAGATAACAAGTTGTCTAATTCTGGGCAGTGTCATTCTGTGGCTACTAAAGCAAATAAAGTTCTTGTATAAAAAAGGGCATTAACTCAAGGGATGAAACATAATTGTGTCTCTTTATAGGTCCCTGGTGAGGCCTCATCTGGAGTATGGGGGCAGTTTTGGACTCCAGTCCTTAAGAGGGATATAAATGAGCTGGAGAGAGTGCAGAGACTAAGTGCAACTAAACTGGTTAGAGGGAGGGAAGAGTTAAATTATGAGGGGAGACTGACAAGGTTGGGGTTGTTTTCTCTGGAAAAAAGGCGCTTGTGAGGGGACATGATTAGACTTTACAAGTGCATTAGAGGACATTATAGACAAATAGCAGGGGACCTTTTTACCCATAAAGAGAATCACGTACCAGAGGCCTCCCCTTCAGACTAGAGGAAAAGAAGTTTCATTTAAAGGAACAGAGTAGGGGGTTCATCACAGTGAGGACAGTGAGGTTGGGGAATGCACTGCCGGGTGAGGTTGTGATGCTGATTCAGTTAATGACTATAAGAGGGACTTTAGATATAGATATGGGTATATATAATTTATGTGAAAGTATGGAGGGTGTGTGTGTATGGGGCTGGGTTTTTATATGGAAAGGTTGAACATGATGGACTTTGTCTTTTTCCAACCAGATTTAACTATGTAACTATGAATATTTCATCATATTGATAACCTTTTCCATTTAATTACCTCAGACTTAAAGTCTCTGTTCCTTAGAGATTTATCTTCCGGCTTTATGTTCATATTATGAAGAGCACGAGACATCATATCAACTGCCAGATGCACTCGGGGAGAGATGTAATGTCCTCTGAAGCTGTAAAGATCTGTTATACGCTCCTGCCCAGTGCAGTTATGGAGAGGTATAATGTGACGGTAAATATATCCATAAAACTTATTCTTATTTGGGTCTTTAGACAAACAACGAACATAAATTGTCCATATATCTTCAAGTAACTTGTCTTCTGGGTAATTAGAAGGATGAAAATTCTGTAAAAAGTTGCTCATTTCAGGAGTATTGAGATCATAATGGTATCCTGGCACAAGGAACAGACTGCAATTAAATATTTCTGGACTGAAACCAGTAATCATTTCATTGGCTGCCCAATTTGATGTAATGATGAATGTCGTTTCATTATAATATTTACTTAATTGTAATAAATAGCGAAACAATGATATTCTTACAGTTCCACAAATTATAATGATGTTGGTAGAGGAACTGCTGATGGTTTTCCTGAATTCATAAATTATACTGGTTTCTTTTGGTAGTCTTAAAGTGAACTCAATGCAGATGCCAGCACTTGAGAGATACTTGGCCAGGAGCTTATGTTCTTCCTCTCCACTAATATCATTAGATGTAATTACTCCAACCCAGGTCCAGGCAAAATGTCTCAGTAATTTCCCTAAAACATTAAACTCACTTTGAATACTCTGTACTGTGCGGAAAAAGTATGGGAAGGTGGATCTGTCACTGAGCAATGGGTCTGTAGCTCCATAACTGATCTGTAGGGATGAAGAAAGGGAGGAGCACTGAGTGGAATCCTACAGATTTGCCAGTAACACAATAATGTAAAAGTGATGTAAGTGATACTGTGACACATTTGAATTACATAGTCTATATGGGATATGATGAGGACATGGATGAGGAGTACAACATGAGTGTATGTAGAGAGGGGTAAAATAGTAAGTAATGTTGAAAAAAAACATGTCCATCAAGTTCAGCCTTTGAACTTTATTTTAACCTGTCTAACTGGTTAGACTAGTCCCTGGATCAACTTGTACTATCAGCTATCTTCCATATCCCTGTATTCCCTCACTTGCTAAACACCATCCAACCCCTTCTTATACCTATCTAATGTATCAGCCTGTACCCCTGATTCACTTCCCAGCTCTCCCTGTAACACCCCTTTCCCTCCTCTAATCTCATTGGCTCCCTCCTGTCTGCTGGGAGGAGCTACTGGTGAATAAAGCATCCGACCCTTCCTTGTACCTATCTAATGTATCAGCCTGTACCCCTGATTCACTTCCCAGCTCTCCCTGTAACACCCCTTTCCCTCCTCTAATCTCATTGGCTCCCTCCTGTCTGCTGGGAGGAGCTACTGGTGAATAAAGCATCCGACCCTTCCTTGTACCTATCTAATGTATCAGCCTGTACCCCTGATTCACTTCCAGCTCTCCCTGTAACACCCCTTTCTCTCCTCTAATCTCATTGGCTCCCTCCTGTCTGCTGGGAGGAGCTACTGGTGAATAAAGCATCCGACCCTTCCTTGTACCTATCTAATGTATCAGCCTGTACCCCTGATTCAGGGAGACAATTCCACATCTTCACAGCTCTCACTGTAACAAACCCCTTCCCAATATTTAGCTGGAACCTCTTTTCTTCTAATCAGAATGGATGACCTTGTGTCAGCTGGAAAAACCTACTGATTGTAATGTTTTACTACTGGTAAATAAATCATTAGAGAGATTATTATATGATCCCCTTATATATTTATACTGAGTTATCATATCTCCCCTTAAGCGCCTTCTCTCCAGCACTAACATCTCCAATTTGGCCAGTCTTTCCTCATAGCTAAGATTTCCAATACCTTTTACCAACTTAGTTGCCATTCTCTGTACCTTCTCAAATTCAATAATGTCCAGTTTGAGCACTGTGCTCTAAAAAGTGGAAGTATGACCCCCTCCTTCCATGAATCTATGCTCCTTTTAATACAGCTCAAGACCTTATTTGCTACAGCCAAGTATATTATCTACAAGGACTCCAAGGTCCTTTTGCATAATGGATTTGCCTTGTGCAGTCCCATTAAGGATATAAGTGGATATTTTTACATCCCAGGTGCATGACTTTACATTTATCAACATTGAATCTCATTTGCCACTTAGCTGCCCAGATTGCCAGTTTGTCAAGATCCTGTTGCAAGTGCCACATCCTGGATGGAATTAATTGGGCTGATAGTTTTATGTCATCCACAGACACTTACCGTATACATTACTTACAATACCCTCCTCTAAGTCATTAATGAATAAGTTAAATTAAAGTTGATGAAATACTGAGCCCTGAGGGACCCCACTAAGAACCCTACTCCAAGTAGAGAATGTACCATTAACAACCACCCTCTGTACCCGATCCTGTAGCCAGTTTCCTATCCATGTGCAAACGACTTCATTAAGCCCAACAGACCTTAGTTTAGAAAGCAGTTGTTTGTGGGGCACGGTATCAAACTCTTTGGCAAAATACAAATAGATCACATCTACTGCCCCCCCACTGTCCAGAATCTTACTTACCTCATAATAAAAAGCAATCAAATGTGGTTGATATGAATTATCCTTCATAAAGCCATGCTGATTGCTGCTCATAATGCCATTCACTAGGACAACATTTTGAATGTGATCCCGTAGCAAGCTTTCAAATAATTTGCCTACCACAGATGTCAAACTTACTGGCCTATAATTGCCAGGCTGAGATCGTATTGGAATGACATTAGCTTTTCTCCAATCAATAGGCACCATACCAGATGAAAGCGAATCTGAAAAAATCAGAAATAGGGGCTGGTCTAAAACTGAACTAAGCTCTCTAAGAACCCGGGGGTGTATGCCATCAGGCCCTGGAGCCTTGTTTACATTATTTTTTATTAAAGCTTTATGAATCATATCCTGAGTCAGTCACTGACTAGATTGAGCTGAGCCATCAGTGCAGCTATGAAGTGAGCCTGGGAACTCAGACTCTTCTATTGTATACACAGAAGAAAATAACTGATTTAGCACATTTGCCTTTTCTGTATCTGTTTCAACCATACTGGTACCATTATTTAATAGAGCAACAATCTCAACTTGCATCTTTTTACTATTAATGCACTTTTTGGGGTTAGTCTTAACCTCTGCCGCTATGCACTCTTCATTTCCTTTCTTTGCCTTCCGGATTGCTGATTTACAATATTTATTACAGTGTTTATATTCATTAAATGCAGCTTCTGTCCCAACAGATTTGTACTTTTTAAATACCTTTCTCTTCTTTCCTATTAACTTCTTTACTTCTATATTAAGCCACATAGGTTGATTCTTAGCACTTCTTCATTTTCTCCTTAAGGGAATAAATTGAGTACAGTAATGATTTAATATAATTTTAAATGACAACCATTTCTGTCGTGTTTTTAGCTAAAAACATGATGCCACAATCAATGCTCTGAAGGGGAGCCCTCAAAGCACTAAAATTATGTTATGTTTTTTGGATATTTATCAGGGGATCGAATTTTGAATTGAAAAAACTTTGAAATTCAAATTCAAAAAGACCAACCGAAATTAAGTTGACTTTTTTTGGTTGAATAGGTCCGGTTTTGATCAAATAGGTCTGTATTTCAACTGACTGGTGTGGGAAGTTCTCGGCATATAAACTCTTCCACTAATCCATTTACAATGGCACATTGTAACTCTTCAAAGAGGTGACATCTAAAGAAACTCACAGAGGTGTAGATTCTGTGTAGTTGTGATAGGATTATCCAATGTGTCATGCAACTCCTAGATACAGCTGTTACTTGCAACTCTCACAAGTAACAGCTGTATCTAGGAGTCACATGACACATTGGATAATCCTATCACAGTAACTACACAGAATCTACACCTCTGTGAGTTTCTTCAGATGTCACCTCTTTGAAGAGTTACAATGTGCCATTGTGATTGGATTAGTGGAAGAGTTTATATGCCCAGAACTTCCCACACCAGTCAGTTGTACTGAAGAAGCTGCTCGGATGAGTAGTGAAACGTCTTTACTATAGTAATGTTTCTCAATTAAATACACCAGCTTTACCAGCACAGGGAAAGAGCTGAGATGAGTAAAAACAAGGTCAACAGTGTTGCCTTCCTGGTGGGTGGAGCTGAGATTCACAGGAAAAGGTAAGATTCAGATTAGTGATGGGTAAATCTGACCCATTTCACTTCACCAAAAATTTGTGACACAGCGAAAATTGCATTGAAGTCCATGGGTGACCATTTTTTTTTTTTATTTTTTTTTGATGAGCGACAAATTGCACAATTTTTTTTTTTGATGCAAGACAAATTTTTTTACCTATTACAGTTGCACTCATCACTAATTGAGATGCTTGTAGGAATGTGACCCTTCAATATAAATTGGGATATGTGTCACTCAACCAATGTCAAAATATGTGTCTGTATGACATGTAGTGCCAAGTCATATTTTTTTTCACCATTTAGAGTATATGAGGGCCAGATCTTTACTGCTAATGGGCTGTGGTTTTCTGGGATTTGTACAGAAGCCAAAACATAATGAATAACATTTACAGCTTAACAAAAGCCTAAAAAAATATGGTTAGAAATGTTTGGCCATGTGATTTGGGCATTTTTACCAGCCCAAAGCTACCAAAGCTCTGTAGCAATAAAAATCCATGCCTCTCTGAAATCAATAATAAATAGTCAGCTCTTCTAGCTAACTTTGAATTTATTTAGGATGACCCATTTCCATGGAGGTTTATCCTGTTTTTCCCCTTGACTGCAGGACCTTCAATATTTGGAGCTAAGTATAAATTGTCCATGTTTTTCCCTTTTATTTTATCTTGCGATAGAGTGCCAAAGGAAAAGTGTAAAAATGTATGTTTTACCTTTGATTTCTCCCCAATAGGATATAAAAGCTGCAGGGGAGATGTTAATAATGAGAGCATAGTCTCCCTGTTTAATGGATATTGCCATCTGGCCTGGATGCTTTAGTGTTCTGGAAGGAACAGGCAGTCCATTCCAGTGGTCCAGTTCGCATTTTGGAGCTCACGTTCCACAGGAAGGCTATCCTATGGAAAGGGTATTTAAACTTAATTGGAAGATTAGAGAATGTCTCTCAGCAGGTACAGCAGGTAGGAGACGTGGCTGTGTGAGGAAGTCCCAGAGGAGCTGGAGGTGCCACCTGATACTGCATGAAGCAGAGGGAGCCTGTGAGTCTGACAAAGTTGTACCAGGAGGCTGAACACTACCAGGAAGGAGTCCTGTGAGTACAGGGGTGAGCCACAACATTGTTTTGTTTGCTGGTAGTCCACAAGGGGCCCAGTCTAGTCAGGGACTGCTTCAAAGTGTGAAGTTAGTGCCCAGTGGGCAAGGTTTTATTTTATGATTTATGTTTGTTTGCTACAATGTTCACCCCTGTGCATAATTGACTGTGTTTGTTTAAAAGTGGGGAAATAAACTGCTGTTTTCCTTGAAGAAGCCTGTGTGTCCCTGTCTTTCTGCTCCTTTGTCCTTTGCTGCCTTCTCACCATTGAGTAATCCCCCCAAAAGTTACGTGTTCAAGCTGCCAGTTTGCCACACTATATAAATGTATGACTTTTTGGTTCAGTTCTGGGAAACTGTGCTTCAAGTTTCCACGTCTAATTGCAAGAACAAAGAACATGAAGACAGATATATACAGATCAGATGGAATTCTCATTGAAGGATTATTATGTCTGTAGAAATGAATCAAATCCACTGGACTCGCTGTATTTTTTCCTCACCAGTCATCCAACTTTCTCAATTGAGAATAACTTGTACATTGGATCTTACTTCACTATATATCCTCCAGAATGTTGCTCCAATCAGCATAATCTGTTTATCATAATCCTCAATGATGTCATTAAGTTAGGTGTTAATTGTATTAGCAAGATTGGAGCTTTGATGTGTTAATAAACCTTCCAGGGACAGATGCCAAACAACATTGTATGTGGCAGAAAATAGATGTTGCACTTATTACTTATGACTTCTTTAACACCTCTTTTGAACCAGTCACTCTCGGGTCTAGAATCTGGATTTGTCTTCAAACGTGTGTCCATTTTCTTTTAGATGTAGGTACACGGCCGAGTCCTGACCAGAGGAGCTGACCCTCCTGTGCTGCGCCATACACATGATTTCCCCCACATACAAATCAGTACACGCCTTACTGCACTGCATACACAATGTTACTCTTCTTGTGCTTTGGGTCTTTTGGGTGAACTAGTTGCTGCTTCAGTGTGTTGCTGGTTTAAAGCAGATAGGGATGTGGTTTATTAAAACCCTTCTAAGTTTTTCCGACACCCCAGCTACATATGGGAAGACCAAGTTCTTTCTGTTTTCCACCTTCACCGGTAGTCCCTGGTTTAATTGCTTCTTTTTCCACTGGTTTTCACAAGAGCCCAATCAGGATACCCACATGTCTTCAGGGCCCCTCTGAGATGTTTCATCTCTTTCAACTTAGCCTCTGTGCTGGAGGGGATCTTGTCTGCTCTGTGGTGCAGAGTTTTTGACCCACAGTTTGTGATCTAGTAGATGGTGGGAGTCAAGCATCAGGTACTGGTCTGTGTGGGTAGGTTTATTGTAGACTCTATTTCCAGCTTTCCACCATCTCTGACTCTTACCAAACAGTCCAAAAAAGCCAGTGTGTTATCTTGCACATCTTCTTGTGTAAAACTGATGTTGTGATCCACTATATTGATGTGTTCAGTGAAAGTCTGTACCTCCTGTGTGTGTATTTTAACTCATGTGTCATCCACATATTGGAACCAATGACTGGGCGTGATTCCTTTTAAGCTATCCAAGGCTTTTCTATCCAGGGCACTTCCTCCATGTACAGGTTTGTCACAATGGGCAAAACTGGTGATCCCATGGCAAAGCCATGCTTCTGCCTGTAGAACTTATTCTTGTACTTGGAATAGGTGGTACTGAGGCATAGGTCCAGTAAGGAACATACCTTCACTGGGTTAAGCTTCATTCTGTTGTCAAGGGTGTCTTTTAGCAACCATTTTCATACTGTTTTAACTGCCTCTGTGATGGGAATGCCCATAAAAAAGAAGACATGTCATAAGAAAATATTGTTTCTTCTATGCCCAGTACCAGTCCTTGGATGTTGTTCCAACCAAAGGGTTTAGGATGTTGGCTAGGTATTTTGCCATGTTGTAGGTCACAGAGTTAATCCTGCTGACAAAAGGTCTGAGAGGGGGAGTCCATATATACATGGAGGGGTTTCCCCTTTGTGGAGGCAATGATATGTGGCCCAATCATTAACTTTGTCTTCCTTCAGCTGGTCTTTGACATTTTTCCTGTAACTGTTGGTTGGATCCCTTTTTAGGGCTTCATACATGTTGTTGTTGCTTAGAAGTGTGGTCACTTTTGCATGGTAGTATGATGTATAAAGTACAACTGTGCATCTTTCTTATCCGTGGGCAGGATGGCGATACTCAAGTTCTTTTGAGTCAGTGCTTCTCTTTCCTCTGATGTCACGTTTGATGGAGTTGGTTTAACACTGGCTAGGGCTGCAGACACTTTGAGGTGAAGTTATTCAGCCACATTTTGTGGTACTTTGTTGTTTTTGATTGAGGCTTCAGGGGCTGCAATAATATCATGTTTGACAAAGGGGTTTTACTCCCCGAAACATTGCATCGCACTCCGCTTTGAAATACATTTTTAAGATTTCTTACAGTCCTGTGTGCCCTTGGAATTCCTTTGCTACAATAATATCTACCACAGGGATGGTTTTTGGAGCAATTCCAAAGTTTAATTCTTTGGCTAGGACCTCTATCTCTGGCTGGGTAAGAGCCATGTCAGACAAATTATTTATCCACTTTTCCTTGTTTTCCTGTGTCCCAGTTCCTTCTTTTCTCCTCCAGGTTAATTTCTCCTCTTTTTGGTTGTTCCCAGAATGGGATACCAATTTGTAAAACTTTCTTTGCTCGTATTGTCTGCCACATACAATGCTGGTTTGGCACCTCTCCTTGAAAGGTTTAATAACACATCAAATCATCCAATCTTGCTAATATAATCAACACCTAATTTAATGACATCATTGAGGATTATGATAAACAGATTATGCTGATTGGAGCAACATTCCAGAGGATATCTACCAAAGAAAGATTCTATGTACAAGTTATTCTGAATTGAGAAAGCCAGTTGGATGACTAGTAAAACATGTTCAAGGAAAAAACACAGCGAGTCTAGCTGATTTGATTTATTTCTACAGATATACCATGACCTGAATGAATGAGAATCTTCACAGTGGAAGGAAACAGTGGAAAGAAGTGCAGTCTGCATATTCTGATTCTGATTATTAAGCCTGGCTTCTTTGGCAGATGTTTAGCACTTGTTTGCAGCAGCCCAGAGCACAATGAGCATGTGTATGATCTAACAAAGGTACAAGATGGTGGCCCCTTGCAGGCAATTTTGAAAGCATAAATTGTTACTTTAATTAAACTTCTCAACCTCTGGGCTGGCACATTAAATTGAGAATGTGTATATTTATAATCACTATACAAAACTCAGCATTTCTAGAAATATTCTATTTTAGACTTTAGTTCCCCTTTACGTTTAAAACTTTATACCACTATGAAAGTACTGAGGAAAAATTCTTCACACTGTTTCTTGAAACGTTCAGTCATTGTAGTACATTTCTCAACAAGCAACGCAGTCCAGTAAATTTAGAATTAACTATATGAGATGTAAGTTCACATTCTTAGTAGATCACAAAGATATTGGCCATTAGTTAGTTCCTCACTAAAAAGGAAACCCTTTCTCCAGTGATGTGGCCTTTTTCTTGCTGTTAATTGTTTTTAAATAGTGTTCTAATGAAGTCTGCTTCTCTCACCTGGGGGTATCCATACAGAGTCAGTATCTGGGCTATGGGTACAGTGGTTTCTGAGAGAAGATCCCCAATAAATCCAGCAATGTGTCTCTTTCCCACACAGGAGTAATTGGGAACCGGCTCCCTGGTACCAGATAATATCTGTAATACACTCTTCACGGCCTTCAGTGCACTCCCACAGGAGTTGTATATATGGTACCCCAGAGTCTGGTTGTGGAGTCGGGTTGGATCCTTGTTCGTTTGCTCCACAGCAAATCGGAAGTCCACCAAGTACTTTAAATTATGTTGGCTGGAACTGAATAATGTAGATTTGGTTATATCCAAAGCACCATGGAATCTTCATATCATACTAATTATATAGAACTGCAATCTTGCATGAAATAAATGTGCCCCATTCAAAGATTCCACTTTGGGTGCAAAGTCATTTTGTTTTGTGTCTCTAATAAGATTATGCTTCTACTTTTTACTCACCTAATGTTTGGTCAAGGGGAGAATGAAGAAATGTCCTCTCCATGGTAAACATCCTTATTCATTTATTGTGATGATCTGGGGGAATAGTTATATGTAACCCCAGAAATTCAATATTCCACCTTAATATATTTACCAACTGTAACCAATGCCTGTACTGTATGTGGCTGGGAGTAAGTTATATGATTTATCACCATCAAACCATGGTACAGTGGATTCATTCATGAAACTAACCCTAATTCATTGGAGCTGTGTCTTGGGGCACATAAACGATGGCTGCTCTTATATTTGTGGGCAGATTTATCAAAGGTCAAATTTTTGTGAATTATTTTTTTATTCTAATAAATTGAAATATACTCACTACTCGAATGGGAGGTTATTTAAGAAAAAATGTCTAATATTCCCAATGAATCGAATTGGAATCAAATTTTCGCTTCGAAAAAACTTGAATGTCAGGAAGGCAATTAACATATTTAAATGATTCAATAGACCTCTGCCTTTGACTTGTAAATTGACTCGGTAGGTTTTATGTGGCAAATATTCAAATTAGATATGGTTTCCAGGAACGAGGGATGATAAATCTCACATTTGAATTGGGGGAATACAATTAGAATGTGTGAATTTTTACACCAAAAATAATCAAAAATTCTAATTCAGATTTACTATTCAACCGTTAATTAAACCTTAATATTTTGACGGAAACATTTTCATGGTTGCCTAAACTTTAATTCAGTAAAAAAACAACAGCTTTTTACTCCTGACAAAACACTAATCAGAGAACAAATAAAGCAATCATTTAATGTATGTTCATTTTGTAGCTTTTCACTGGATGTCCAGTTTAACAGCTTCTGTGCAAAAATACACAAAGATTATCCAACCTACATAACAATATTTTTTAGCACTCACATTGCTAAGTAGAAATATATATAAGTATAAGGGAAGTGCTACCGACATAACCGAATGGGTCAGTGCACATTCCCTGGGCCCCTGTCTAAGTAATTCAGTATTAATGCAAATACACGTGTTCACAGAGACAGGGGTTTTTAGTTACAAAGTTATGATCATAAAGTTGAAAAGCCACCATACCAAGTCAAGGTAAACCCCATATGACGGGCCCTAACTTGTTTACCTACCAGTCATAGTATTGAGGATCCTGTGTCTCTCTGCATAATAGCATTAGTGTAGTAAAAAGTAAAAAGTAAAAGTCTGCTGAACCTTGGTTTCTGTCTGAGGGCTAAATCCTCCCCCGCTGCTAATATAGATCAGCCATAAAGAATTGTCGGCACATTTAAATGTTATATATTCCATGTATAATATATATCATATCTGCATAAAGCTGCTTAACAACCTACCAAGCTACACAACAACATTACGAAAGTGCCTCAGTGGTTATAATATAATAGTAAGTTTATACTTACCAGTGCTCTATACAGTGGGACCCCCTCCTCCCGTGACTCTCTGCCCCATTTAATACAAGTCAAGACCTTATTTGCCCTTGATGCTGCTGACTGGCATTACTTGCTACAGACAAGTTTATTATCTACAAGGACTCCAAGCTCCGTCTCCATTATGGATTTGCCTAGTGCAGTCCCATTAAGGGTATAAATGGATATTGTTACATCCCAGGTGCAGGACTTTACATTTATCAACATTGAATCTCATTTGCCACTTAGCTGCCCAGATTGCCAGTTAGTCAAGATCCTGTTGCAAGTGCCACATCCTGGATGGAATTAATTGGGCTGATAGTTTTGTCTCATCTGCAAACACTGATACATTACTTACAACACCCTCCCCTAAGTCATTAATGAACAAGTTAAATAAAAGTGGCCCCAATACTGAGCCCTGAGGGACCCCACTAAGAACCTTACTCCAAGTAGAGAATGTCCCATTAACAACCACCCTCTGTACCCGATCCTGTAGCCAATTTCATCTGGATCTGGTGGCTTGTTCACATTCATTTTGACTTGTTTATGAACCATATCCATAAAGTACCAGCCACTGACTAGATTGAGCTGAGCCAACAGTGAATCTATGAGGTGGGTCTGGAAATGACTCTATTGTATACACTGTCCTTTATCCTCATGTCTGATTTCATTGTATAATAATGAAGCAAACTTGACACAATAGTCTCTGTTTAAGATAAGAACAAGATGGCTGTCATAGTGCTGTTAATCTAATCAGCATTGTTATTAGTCAATTCTTTGCATCTATAATTAAGTTTTTCTTCAACTTCTATAGAGAATTAGTGAGATCTAATAAATCCCAGTAACTCAAGGGGGGTAGATTTGCTAATGGGCGAATTTTCACCAGTTTCGCACAGCTCACACCAGTTTGCCAGGCTAAACTGCGCTACGTCTATATAATTCACTAATATGCTAAGTTTTGTCATGGGCGCCAAACAATGGTGACTTTTCGCTAGCGTTACGTTGGTAGTGTGAGCATTTCTTAGCAAAGATGCGCCAACATTCATTTGTACCTAGAGAAAATTCACTAGTGATCTCGTGCTTAGGTCAATTTGCATAGGGCGGGTAATTTAAAGTTAATTTTAAGTTGTATGGACGTCTTTATTATAAATGTTTTTGCAAATGGTTGAAGTTACCATTATTTATTACAAATGTCCAGGGAACCTTAAAGACAAGAGAGTTAATATAATGCCCTACACATGAGTCCACTGTACAATGAATGTTCCATTTGTTATTAAATGTCTGGAGAAAACCGGTTACTCAAAAAGAGTTTAAGTTAGAACTTTTGCAGCCAATCCCGCTAAAAAAAGGAAAAGTCACCAACATTTTTAGAACTTTAATGCATTTTCGGCACACAGGATATGATGTAAGTGACAGAAGGTCCCTCCCTACACCATTCTCTCATTTATCTCCCTAAACTCCCGCTGTCTTCTTAACATTGCTCCTGGCACAGCTAATATGTATGAGGAAATTACCTTGGAAGTCTCAATCTCATCTTTCCTAAACGTTGGGGTTTTTATGACGTTTCTAAAAATTGCCTTTAACAATTTGCCACAATTATTTTACTCCCCAAATATGAACATCAGAGGTCTACTGAACAGTTTGATGCCCAATATGCATAAATATACCAAAATATGGATGGAACCCAAATGAAAATAGTGCATATGAATGTTCTCAGATTTTCTCTAGACAGAGGCCCTGATGGCATATTATGTTTCATAAGACTCCCTAACTAGTGATGAGCGAATTTCTCCCATTTCGATTTGCCAAAAAATGGTAAAATATTCTCGAAAAATTTGTGAAATCTGAAAGTTCATGGAAAAATAGTGAAATTCGAACATTTTCACAAAAAAATCTAAGTTTAAATGTTTTCACAAAAAAATCTAGCAATTCGAATGTTTTCACGAAAAAATCTAGCAATTTGAAAATTTTCACGGAAAAATCAGAAATTGACGAAGACGAATTTTCACCAGTAAATTTTGTTGGGAGATTCGCAAATTTATTCGCCGGCTGAGAAATGCGGAAATACACCACAAATTTGTGCCAGGTGAATTTATTCGCCCATCACTGCCTCTAACTGTACAAAGACCATAGAAAGTGCACATTCTGATGAGCTAAACATGGCAAAGGAAACCTTTCTACAGCAAAATACCAAAGTTATGCTAAAAACATATAAGGAACAATAATTCATGGACAGAACTGTAATAAAAACACCAAAAAATGTGCAACTCAATGAAAAACAATATATTTAATGGTCAACATATGTGATCCAAAAGATAAAGTAAAGTAAAACTGTTTGTGAGTTTTTTGTTATACATGAGTGTACACAGTGTGTAAGTATGTATGTATATAAGTGTGCAAGATAAGAAAACAAAAAATGCAGTCTTTATTAAAATGTGTGTGGAAGTGTATAAATAAAGGGAACATGTCATTTCTGGAGCAGGAGGGGGGCTGGTTTCATGGAGGGGTCTTGGAGCTCCTCTTCTGCCGAGACCCTGGGCAGCAGGAAGTGAACCTCAGATATTTCGTTTGTTGCTCTTTGTTGCTGAAGTGAGAGGCATCACTATTCCTGTATTGATTGAGTTCTATGGGGCCAACAAACAAGGTTATAGATGCCGGCGAATCTGGGAAAGGATTTGATGGACTCCTGCTAACAGGAAGGTCCTTGTTGGCCCTTTTAGCTCAAAAAATATCAAAGAAAAGGAAAAGAAATATGTTTCGCTTAAGCTCTATTTATTCATGTTGAACAAGGGGGTAGACTGGCCCTAAAGTTATACTTTGTACAACTGCGTCTCTGCTGCAGGGCAGGTTGGGAAGCAGCAGTCTATGGGCAGGTTATTATTCTGAACTGAACCAGGCACAGAGTTTAGTAACATGATCCCAATGAAATATAGGCAAGTGCAGCCATTGATCAGAATAAATGAGCCCACAAGCCTTTCATTTCAGAACAAAGTTTGTTTTAGGAAAGAGAATTTCCATTAGAATTTAATGCCAATATTGTATTTACTGGTAATAATCAGAATATCCCTGGAATATACCAACATGTTCCTATACCCAAATCCAAACAGATATATTTTCCCTTATACCAGACAATTAACCCTTTATTTCCTTCCCCAGTGCCTGTAAAATGTAATACTTACTCAACACATAACAGTTTGGGTAAAAACATGGACTTTTCCCATGGTAAAGTGAAGTTTCTCATAGACAAATCTACAGTCATCACCCCTCCGATCATGATGTCTCCTTCCTGGATATATTCATATTCCTCAACTACTTTAATGATCTGTAGGCGACAGGCAGGGTTCATAGATTCAGATTTGCAGGGCTGCACAGACAGGGTTAAAATATAGATCAGCACTTTCAGGGACTTTAATGCAGCAGTGGATCTCAGCATTGCACCCAAGTAAAGCTCAGGGCACCCTAATATAAGCAGTAAATCAGCACATTTTCTCAGCAGCAGCAGCAGTAACACCGAGAGACACAGGGGCCCCAGGGTGCAGGTGTAGAACAGATTAAGGGGCCCGGCTAATCCAACTCTCATTTTATAGAGAACAGAGAGAGGATTTGCACAGTAGAATGAATATAGACACAGACACCTGGGGGAACTCTGCTCTATTCTGGAAATGGTACAATTAATGTTAGAATCTTTGCTCCGCCATAAAAATATCTTCTTTTTCTGTACACTTCAAATCCCTCCAGCAGCTCTGCGGCTTGTGTTCTGTATATTATCATAACTTGCCAAAATCATATGATATTGGCCATTATTCATTATTATTCATTTCCATTACATTTTTACATTTTCTCATATCTGTCAGGGGCCTATTGGCTCCTAGCGGAGAAGTCCGGACCAAGGAGGAGGCCTCAGGATAAAGTTCAAGTTTGTGGTAACAAGAAAGGGATCAGGAGTAAATGTAGTCAATTCCAGGCAATAGATCAGAGAAGGCAGGCAGAGAAGGAGCAAAGTCAAAGTTCAGGCAGGGTCAAGAAGTCCAGGAATCAGGATACATTACAAGGAAAATAGGAACACCCAGGAATGCAACAAACAAATTCTATAATCGGGCATTGAACCCGTGACCTCATTGTCTTCTTATTTAAAATTTTCGCGCCAAGAGCGTTATGTCATCGTGACAGCGTCAAGAAGACGGGAGCGCCATCGGGCACTCCTGACAGTACCCCCTCTCCTAGGGGGGCCAATTGACAACCACATTGTGGTTTCCTTGGAAACTGTTTTTAGAATTTCCGTACCAGTTGAGGAGCATGGACATCGGCATGTTTTACCCAGGAACACTGCTCGGGACCAAAACCCTTCCAGTGGATCAGAAATTGTAGAGACCCTCTATAGTCCAAAATACTCTCCACCTCAAATTTCTGTTGACCATGTTAGGGGACCAAAGAAGCATGGGTTTGCTCAGAAGAGAAGCAATTAGCGATTGCCAGTTTTACCAGAGACACAAAGGAAACATTAGGGATTCACATCTCAGGAGGATGTTGAAGTCTGACAGCCATAGGATTAACAATCTCCACAACGGGGAATGGACCAACAAATTTTGGACTCAACTTGGGGGACTGAACTTTGAGATGAATGTGTCACGGTCGGCACCCAACACTAGAACAAACACCAGGCACCCTGGTCTCGGCTCATGCTTCACCAGGAGTGTGACTGCCTTTGGACCTCGGGAGGAGCCCTCGGCTTACTTGGATGCCACCTGGACTTAAACGAAAGGTGCAAGATGAGAATTCTGGATAGGCAGAGGGGCACAAATGTAGAGCAAGGTCTGGCGCGCCCTATAGAGCAGGCGCCTGCTGCTTACAAGCAGGGACCGAGCGGCAAGGTGGCCGTCCCCACTGAGTGAACGGTAAGTTCCTCACATTACCCCACTTACCAGGAAATTTGGTGTGGAATTGCTTCCTGAGACAGTCAGCTTTGATATCTTCTACTGAGACTCAAGAGTTCTCCTCAGGACCAAAGCCCTTCCACTTAAAGTAAAATATTGAAGCTTACCTTGTACGAGGCGGGAATCAATTAACTCTTGGATCTCAAATTCAGGCTGACCTTCAACAAAACTGGGGGAGGAACAGATAAATAATGAACATGAGTGGCAGGTTTCAGGAGGGAGACATGAAAAGAATTAGAAATATTAAAATTAGCAGGTAACTGAAGGCAAACAGAGGCTGGGTTAATTATTGCAGAACCTATGAACCTGGGACCCAGTTTGGGAGAGGGAACCTTCAATTTAATATGTTTGGGGGTCTCCTACCTTATACTGGGATGCCTCCCTACGCAGCTTTCTTTTGAGCAGATGTAGCTGCAGCAAGAGAGTCATGTACCTGAGACCAAACCTTAGCAAATCGTTCAACAGAAGAGTTAGCAATAGGTACAGGAGAACCAGAAAAAGAAAAGGCTTTAGGATGTAACCCATTAACAATCAGGAAAGGGGACTCCCCAGAGGAAGAATGGGTAGCATTATCATAGGCAAATTCTGCCCAGGGTAACAGTTCTGACCATGAGGACTGATTATCAGACACATAACACCTGAGATATTGCTCAAGAGATTGGTTCACCCTTTCAGTTTGACCGTTGGTTTGAGGACGATAAGCAGTGGAAAAAGACAACTCAATCCCTACCAAACAACAGAAAGCATGCCAAAACTCAGAGACAAATTGAACCCCCCTGTCAGAAACAATATTTTCAGGAAAACCATGTAACGTAAAAATGTGAGTAATGAATAGATCAGCCAAGGATTTAGCAGAAGGGAGGTGTGGAAGGGGAATAAAATGGCCCATCTTACTGAACCTATCCACCACCACCCAAATTACAGTCTTCCCTTGGGATGGGGACAAATCCACAATGAAGTCCATCGAAATATGGGACCAAAGTTTCTCTGGGATAGGTAACGGAATTAACAGACCCTGGGAAGAGTTATGAGATGATTTTGACGTTTGGCAGATCAGGCAGGAGTTAACAAAGGCCTTTGCATCCTGTTTGAATGAAGGCCACCAGACATAGCGAGTAACAGAGACAATGTCTTAGTAATGCCCGGATGCCCCACCATTTTAGAATCATGAACCTCCTTCAGTACTTGTTCCCTTAACTCTTGTGGAACGAACAACCTCCCAGAGGGAGTATCTATCAGAGCAGATGATTGAACAGGGGATAATAAGGAGGAAAGGTCAGATTCTAGGGCTGCTATAATTACTTCCCTGGGAATGATAGGAATGCACTCGCTAGACTCTGAGGAATCGGACTTGAAGCTTCTAGAGAGTGCATCTGCTTTGGTATTTTTGGAACCAGGCCTAAACTTTAGAGAGAAATTTAACCTGGTGAAAAACAGCGCCCATCTAGCCTACCTTGGATTTAGTCGCTTGGCCGAGATTTTTATGACCAGTATAGACCGTGATAACATGTTTTGCTCCCTCCAGCAGAGACCACCATTCCTCAAAGGCCCATTTGATAGCCAACAATTCTCTATTTCCGATGTCATCGTTGATCTCATCAGGAGACATTTTTTTAGATAAAAATACACAGGGATGCACTTTGTTGGTTGTCGGATGCCTTTGAGAAAGGACTGCCCCTGCCCCAACTTCAGAAGCATCTACCTCCACTATAAAAGGAAGTGCAGTGTTGGGGTGTCAAAATATGGGGGCAGAAATGAATTCCTTTTTGAGGAAGTCAAAGGCTTGTACAGCTTCGGAAGGCCAAATGCTGGGGTCAGCACCCTTTTTAGTCAAATCAGTAATGGGGGGCCACAATCAGGGAATAACCTCAAAGATACATTTCTCCAGTTTTGCATAAAGATTATTTTCCCTGAGTTTGCACAAGACTTGATGAACATGATTTCTATGTTCATCCAAGTTAGAGGAGAAAATTCAAATATCATCAAGATAGACCACTACGAATATACCGAAAGATGTCATTGACAAATTCCTGGAACACTGCGGGGGCGTTACAGAGGCCAAAGGGCATTACAAGATATTCATAGTGGCCGTCCCTGGTGTTAAATGCAGTCTTCCACTCATCCCCCTCCCTAATGCGTATGAGGTTATAAGCACCCCTAAGATCAAGCTTGGAATAGATCTTAGCACCCTTAACCTGGTCAAATAATTCAGAAATTAAAGGGAGGGGATAGCGTTTTTTTTATGGTGATCTTATTGAGACCCCTATAATCTATACAGGGGAGCAGACATCTATCTTTTTTCCCAACAAAAAAGAAGCCCACCCCTGCAGGGGAACTGGAAGGCCTGATGAACCCTCTTTCAAGGTTGTCCTTTATATACTCTTTCATTGCCTGGGCCTCTGGCAAGGAAAGAGGGTATGTTCTACCCCGAGGGGGAGTAGACCCAGGAATTAGATCTATAGAGCAGTCATACTGCCTGTTTGGGGGTAGGGTTTCTGCAGCTTTCTTAGAAAATACGTCAGCATATTCAGCATATGCTGCAGGTAAACCTTCTAAAGAAGTAGCTGCCACCACTTAAGGAATACATGAACCACCACACATAAGACCCCATTGAAGAATCTTCCCCAATACCCAGTCAATATGAGGATTATGGGTCTGAAGCCAAGCTAACTCCAAAATAAAAGGAGAAGACACACCCTCAATGATATAAAGTGCTAACCTCTCACTTTGATGGTTATCAGAGCACATGGAAAGGGACACAGATTTTTTTAGTAACCAGGCCTGACCCTAAAGGTTTTTTATCAACTGGCAAAATCCTCATAGGAGGAATTAGAGGGGTTAAGGGAATACCAAATTTTGCCGCAAAGGTAGCATCCAGAAAATTCACCCCCTGCCCCTGAATCCAAAAAAGCGGACACCTTGACAGAGCCCGTAGGCCAGGTAAGTTTAACAGGTATCAAAATCCTAGAGGTAGATTGGGGAGAGGAAACTTCTGCACCCAATGGAGCTCCCCTTCTCCATTTAGGCTTGGAAGTTTCCCGGCCTATTAGGACATAAATTCAGAAAATAACCTTTTTCCCCATAGTAAATGCAAAGACCAAGGGAACGCCCGCAGGCTTTTTCCTCAGGGGTTAGATGGGATATGCCCAATTGCATGTGTTCCTCCTAAGGTTGAACCATGGAAAGGTTAGGGCACTTAACATTGGACACCACATTAGAAAAGCTATACTTAACATTGGTAAACCCAGAATGCAAAGAAGAACCCCCTTATTTCCCTCTGTCTTCTATCTACCTGGATGGCAAGAGACATGAGATCATCCAGGTTAGAAGATAAAGGATAGTTTACTAGGCAATCCTGAGAATCTGAAAGCCCAATACGGAACTGGCTGCGAAGAGCCATGTCATCCACCCAGTTTCCACCGTCCACCAGCGGAATTCGGTGCAATACACCTCCGCATCCCATCTCCCTTGGTGCAATTTAATAATCGCAGAGTCGGCAGAAGATGCACGATCCGGGTCATCATAAAGTACAGCCATGGTTTTAAAGAATGAATCAAGGGAAAAACGGCAGGATCTGAGGGGGGCAATCTGAGAGCCCAAATTTTTGGATAACCCTGTAATAGGGTCATTAAAAACCTCACTTTTTCTTCGCCAGTAGCGAAAGAGTGGGAGGAAAAGCTGAGCTATAATATGCATGCCTCTTGGAACACGAAAAATTTGGATCTGTCCCCCATTGAATTTGTCGGGGAACACAATCTTGGGTTCATGGGTTTTGGATACATTACCCAACAAAGCAGGAGAACCCACAGGAGTGGCCACAGGAGGGGTGACTACTGGAGCTGGAGACAGAACAGAAGCATCCAGTCGACGGGTCAAATTATGGAAACCTTGCATCAGGTAATCTTGCCTCTGCTCATGCTCTTCCAGGCGCTGTAACAGTGTGGTGAGTAGCGCTTCAGTGGTGGAAGGGGCAGCGGCAGCAGTGGCGTGACCTTCTTCGTCCATCTTGTGGGCCCGTGATCATGTCACCGTCGGCACCCAACACCAAAACAAACACCAAGCTCATGCTTCACCAGTAGTGTGACCGCCTTTGGGCCTCGGGAGGAGCCCTCGGCTTACTTGGATGCCACCTGAGAGTTCTGGATAGGCAGAGGGGCATGACTGTAGAGCAAGGTCTTTGGACAGAAGGACATAGTACAAGGCATTAGGCAATATCAGATCAGGCTTGGTCGAGGCAGGAATAAAGTAGTCAGGCAGGCAAAAGTCAAACCAGGAAGTCAATCAGAGGGTTAAGCAGACATCATCATGTCAGTGCGCCTTTAAATGAAACAGCAGCACACCACCCACGCCCTATAGAGCAGGCACCTGCAGCCTACAAACAGGGACCGCGCGGCAAGGCAGGCGTCCCCGCCAACTGGACGGTAAGTTCCTCACAGAATGTTTCTCATTGAAAGCCACACTTTGTCCCCAACTTTATATAAATTAAAAGATTTCCTTCTGTGATCAGAATAATTCTTCTGGGACAGGGAACTCTTTTCCAAATTGACTTTGGTAAAGTGTTTTGGGTTCAGCTTGCTTGGAACAGTGGCTTTGCTGAAGGATGGGAATGTGGATGTGGAACTCAGGTGGCACGTATACCATACCTATGGGGGTATCAGCAGGAGCAGAGGACTGGATAGAGAGGATCTGGCTGCCAAGTGGAGGGAACAAGGAAGCAATGATTTTTTCAGGAGGAACAATTGGTTCTTGGTCTTCACTGATGCACCCCTCAGGAACAATACTTCTGGATAGGGCATCTGTCTTCCGATTTCTGGAGCCAGGGCGATATGTAAGGACAAAATTGAAAAGTGTGAATAAGAGTGCCCACCGAGCCTGACGAGGATTCAGTCTCATGAGATTCTGGATGAATTCCAAGTTTCGGTGATTGGTATAAATGGTGATGGGAAAACTTGCTCCTTCCAGGAAGTGGCACCACTCCATGAGTGCAAGTTTAACTGCCAGGAGCTCCCGACATCATAATTTTGTTCTGCAGGAGAGAATTTTTTCGAGAAGTAAGCACAAGAATGTAATTTTCCATCTGCAATTGGTCTCTGAGAGAGGATAGCTCCAGCCCTGATGTCAAAAGCATCAACTTCAATAAAGAAGGGTTGCAAAAGGTCAGGAGGTCAGAGGACAGGAGCCTGAGGCAAATGAAACTTTCATGGACTTAAATGCCTCCAGAACATGAGGGGGCCAGGCATTAAGTTTTCCTCCCTTCTGGATGATAGCCAAGACAGGAGCGATACGGGACGAAAACCCTTTGATAAATTGTCTGTAATAAACAGCGAAAATGACTAATCTTTGTTTGGCCTTAGTACTTGTGGGGAGAGGGGATAGCCGTGACGATAACTGAGAAATGATAACTTATCTCGGTGTAGGGATCCGACCATCAATGGGAGTTCTCCTGTTGTTTCAGAGATCATTTCAGATGTTAATTGATGATCATAAATTGCCAAAAAATTGATAGAGGGAATAAGGGGATCTCCAGAAGTTTGGCAAAAGTGGCATCCATGAAATTTCCTGTAGCCCCAGAATCAAGAAACGAAGATACATTGATAGTCTTAGAGATTAGCAGAATTAGTACTGGTAAAAGAATCAATGTTAGTTATTTTTGGGTGCAGGCTCGATACCACCCAGGTAAAAGTCTTCAGTTCTACCTGAGTGTGGAGATTTCCCCAACTTTGAAGGACAGTTGTTGGTAAAATGGGTTTCCCGCCACAGTACAGGCATACAGTAGTCCAGCAAGTCATCTCTGGAGTTTCTCTTGTTCGTAGAGTGCATTTGACCAATCTGCATAGGTTCCTCCGGGGGAGTGACAGGAGGAGGAGAACCAGGAGCAGAAAGGAGTGGTCTGGTGCCAGTACAAACAGGAATCTTCTATTACACTCCTTATTGGATTGATTCTCTTGGAGTCGGTTGTCTACCTTGATGGTGAGGGCAATTAGGTCTTCCAATTGCTCAGGGAGATACCTACAAACTAGCTCATCTTTGAGTCTGCTTGATAACCCGATGGCGCCATAAGCCTCATTGTTCCAGTTGGTTTTGGTCATCAAGGTTCTAAAGTCAAAAGTGTACTCACTGGCACTGCAATTTCCCTGCCGGATCTGTAGAAGGCGGTATGAGGCATTAAATGTTACACAGTTCGGAAAAGCCTGGAGAAACCACTCTAGCGGTTTACCCTCCAATCTGGTTGAAACCTGAACTGGATCAAAAACTGAGTAACGAAACCTCTGCAGGCTTGAGGATCCCCATTATAGCGAGGCAGTGCAGGGATGCAGGGCTCACCAGCAAATGAAGTCGCTAAAGGAGGAGTAACTGCCGCGGGAGGATATCCAGCGTCCGGAGACACAGGAGGCATATGGCAGAGAAGGGCCTCTAGAAGAGCCCTATACAATTTTTGCTGAGCTTCATAAGCTTCCATGCGATTTGCCAACTCCCAGAGAGATCTTTCCACATCCGGCAGAACTTCCTCAGTGGGGTCCATGGCCCGATTATAATGTCAGGTGGAAGCTTCAGGACAAAGATTAAGTTTGTGGTAACCAAAAAGGAATCAGGAGTAAACATAGTCAATTCCAGGCAATAGTTCAATAGGAAGTTAGAGAAGGAGCAAACGTCAAGGTTCAGGCAGGGTTAAGAAGTCCAGGAATCAGGATAAAAGAAAAATAGGAACACCCCCAAACAAATGATATAATCAGTCATTGAACCCATGACCTCGTGCCAAGTGCGTGACTTCATCATTAAGGCACCGGCATCGTCCCACGTGGGTCATGGATGCCGCCATCTTGGAAGCAACACTGCTGGTGACGGGAGCACCATCGGGGCGCTCCTGACAGTATCCCCCTACTATTGCCCCTGAATTGCCATTATGAAAATGGCAGTTCATTGTTACTTATCAATAGTTTTTGTAAAATGTAACTGTTGCGGCTTTACAGTATGTGCCACATTATACACTGCAACTGCATCAATGACATATTGACATATTGACTGTAGGGTGACACATTGTGTTGAGTGGATGTAAAAATACCTGTGCGGCGGGGGCGTCCGCCGCGCCATCGGCAGGGACGCCCGCTGCACCAACCTTTCCTCTAGCCGCGCCAGCGTGTATGCGCTGGCGCTGGCTCTTCTCTAAGGGCACACGCAGCGCGCCTCCTTGTATTTAAAGGCGCAGGCACGCTGACATATGACGTCAGCATGCAAAGGTGCGAAATTCAAAAGTATTTAAGCCCATTTCTGTCCACAGCACCTTGCCCGTGATAGGATTTGTTCCTGGTGCTTCTGTGATTAAGCTATTTCTGTCTGAACCTGTTTGTGATTCCTGTTGTGACCCCTGCTTGGCTTTTGACTATTCTGACTTCTGGATCCTGACCCTTGCCTGATTACCGACTACCTCTTTGATTAACCCTTTTTATTGACAACCCGGTTTTACCCTTGCCTGCCTGACAATTCTTAATATCTGCCTGCCTCGACCCAGCCTGTCTGACGATTCCCTTGCCTGCTCCATTTGTACCGTGACTTTCGGCCCAAAAGACTCTGCTACCTGCCGTGCCCCTCTGCTAAGCCAGAACATCTTGCCTTGTACCCCTCATTAAGTCCAGGTGGCACCCAAGTAAGCTGAGGGCTCCTCCCGAAGCCCAACGATGGTCACACTACTGGTGAAGCCGAGCCAAGACCAGGGTACTTGGCACCTGTTCTGGTATTGGGTGCCGGCCGTGACAGTGGATTACATAAGAGAAATCAGTAATCAAACACAATCTGGTGTATTACTGTATTTCCCTCACTTGCTAAACACCATCCAACCCCTGGCTACACACATCACCATGGTAACCAGGATCCCTTAAAGGACCAGTAACAATTTAAAAAAATAAATAAAAATTGTTTCCACTTAACGAATAAAAAAAACACCAAGACACTTTTAACTTTAAATTTGCAAAGTCTTTATGAAGAAATAAATGACTGATTCTCTGCTTGCAACAGGGCAATGGTTCCATTGTGCAGCTCTCGATTTCTCCTCCCTGCCTTCCTTCTATAGGAGATAGCCAGGGAGGAGAAATCGAGCACCGCACAATGGATCACCGCCCTGTCACTGTTTCTGAAGAGAAGAGCAAGCGGAGAATCGGTAAGTTATTTCTTAATAAAGACTTTGTGAATTTAAAGTTAAAAGTGTCTTGGTGTTTTTTTTTTTCATTAAGTAGAAATGAATTCTTTTTTAAAAAAAATTTTTTACTGGTCCTTTAAGAGAAGTGGAACTTGAGCATTTTGGCATTGAAGCCTCTGAGTTAGTTTGTAATTGAGGAAAGAGATGAGGCATAAGCGACCAACAACGCCGGCCAGAATCAGTTCTACAGTCTGACATGTGGAAACACAACGGATGGACTAAACAGGGACTCAATATGTTTTATACATAAGGTTTTAACACTTTATTTGCACTTTATATGTTCCATACCAGTAGGAAGCAATTCTGTGATACATACAAGTTTGTAACTAAACGTCTGTACCCACCTAAGACCCTCACGTGGTGAATTTAAATGACAACTTTCCCCACTCTGTTTAGAAGGGAATCTGTCAGCAGTGTTTAGGAGCTGAAAAAAGATGCTACAAAATGGTCACTATACTGCTAACACAACATACTACACTATATTAACTTTCCACTATTTGCTTGTTTCCCAGGGCCCCAAGGCAACAGCAGACACGTGAATTTTATGTTTCCTCCTATTGCTGCACTGGTGTTCCTGGACCCCCAGCATCGCCCCTTCACCGGATACAGGGTGAACACTCTTAGTCTTCTTCATGGGACCTCCTTCAGCCTCTCCAGACAGATTGTCAGCCTCTACACCAGGTCAGTGTTATACACACACATAAAAACACACACTTATTACAGTAACACACACTTACACACACATTTTTGGGGATTAGGTGGGTCACACAGGCTCACAGCACTTACACCCGCTTGCACAGGCACAGACACACATAACACACAATTTTGAGAATTGTTAAAAGCAGATGCAGTTACACTATTTTTGGGCTTTTTTTTTCTTATTGCATCATTTTTTTTTGCCTGAAAAAAAATATTTTATTGCCATTGTGAATAGTGTATTTGCTAACCATACTGTGCAATACCTTTTGTATGATATTTCGGTAATTATATTATAATTTTGGTGATTTTGATGTATTTTTAGCCATTTTATCAGCATAGGTTTTGGTCACATAGGTTTTGTTCACATAGCTTTACAGTTTGGTAGTTTGCAGTAGAAAGATGAATTTATCCATTTTGGATTCATCAGAATGTTTACTTTCAGAAAATATTTATTTTTTTAAGGTTCTCTATAGTGTTAGGGGGACTTATGAAACATATTAGACACACCAGGTGCTTGTATTGCAGCAGCAAGAGGGGCAAATTCACTAAGCGCTGAAAATGCCCTGGCGACGGCTTTGCCGCACTTTGCAAGGCGTAGTGTCGCCAGGACTGCTCAAATTCACTAAAATCCGAATTTGCTCTCAGGGACGCAAAAGGTAGCGAAGCTGCGCTAGCGTTAATTCATCAAGCAAAGCGAAGTTACGCTATAGATGCCTAATTTGCATATGGCGCCAAGTTAAAGTACAATGGACGTATGTGTAGCAGCAAATAAATTACACTACACAAGCCTGGGAAAGCTTCATAAAATAAAAAAGAAAATTGGGACTTAGAAAAAATGTCAACTTTTTTTGAAGCAAGTCCTATCTACTCTATTGCACTTCGCCTGATCTGAGGTGGCGAAGGCAAGTCTGGCGCAGGAGGTAACGTTCAGTAAAATACGCACGTTAGTGAATTAGCGTAGTTATGTCCCTTCACCATAGCGCAACTTCGCCTGTGTAAGGGTGGGAAGTAGCGCTAGAGTAGGTCCACTTCGCTAGAGAATTTATGCCAGCACCCTTTAGTAAATCGGCAAAGTGACGTCATGTTGGCAAATATTCGCTAGCGTTAGCCACTTCACCCTTTAGTAAATTTGCCTCAGAGTGTCAGTCATAAAAATTCATATGCACTTGTATTTCAAGGAACGTTCCCCGCACTGCCTCAGCTGGATAATAGAATGCATCCAATCCTCCACGGGTACACCGCTCTCCCGATATATACTTAAAGATTTCCATATGCACTATTGTCCTTTGAGTGCCTCTGTACACCACATAGTTTTGTATATCTACGCATAGTGGGCATCAAAGTGTTCAGTAGACCACTGGATTACATATTTTGGATGTTTTATGCTGATACATTAATAAATGTGAGTCATATAATGGGATAAAATGCAAGCTTTGTGATGTTTTTCAGAAATCTCAAAAATCCCTATGATCAGCATTGCTTTTCAGTTTAGCAGTTTGCAGTAGAAAGATGTATTTACCCATTTTTGATTCATTAGAATGTGTACTTCCGGAAAATATTTACACAAAAGTATAAAATTGGGGATCACCTTCCATCAGAAAGAGAAACAAATTAATGGTGTGCAGGGTCAAGTGAGATACTCATTAAACAAACCAATTGGAAAAAGAATGACCCATTTAGTTGCATCTGCCCATTCTTTAGTCAAAGATTTCCACCACAAATGAGTAAAACATAACTTTTAATAATAACAAAGTAAACATCCAGAAATCAAAACTAACGTTTACAAATCAAATTAGAAGGGAACGCGATATAAGCTCTACGGTCAATAGTTTTTACACGGATAATTGAGGGTTAGGTGCTACTAGACTCCTGCAAAGAAACTGTGCACATGGTCCCTGCAGTGGGAATTGCTTTAGCCCATATTAATATCCAATTGCAGCAACTGTAAATATCCAGAATTCCCCACCACCACCCACGAGTATTTTCATGCGTTAGTGAAGTGAAGCAGAGGCCACTTTCAGCAAGAGTACTGACGCCTTGCCTAGTTCATCTAAAAAGATGTGTGTCCACTTGTGTGTCCAGAGGGTTAGGATGTGGAGGCAGACAGGCCATTCATATATTAACATATATGTAAGATGTCATATTTTACATTGTATAAGGATATTTTACAATGAAATAATGTTTATGTATTACAGCATATAACACAACTCTTAAAGGATATCTAAACCCTACATTTTCCTACCATGGATATAAATTAGGCACATCTCTCTCTAAATAGCATCATTTGTACTGTATATATCCCTTCTGCTGGTCAGCACCTCACATTTTAGCACACAGAATAGCAGCTTTCACCAGGCAGCCCTTTTCCTCTGACACATCATTGGTGACATTGACATCTGCAAGTTCATGCAAACAATGCCGGTATACACAGAACTTACTTTGATGAAATGTCCTGCTTGGGTTGTAATGGTTAAGCTGAGCTCAGAGGTTAAAAGAAAAAAAATAGGAGCAGACAGATAGAGCAAAGTTTCTATGTGAACCAGCAATGCCATCTCTGCATTGGCTACTAGATGGGAAGGTGTGTTTTGTAATCTGATTTGTGAAGAACTGAGCATGCTCAGCAGCCAACAGCCAAAGTACATTCCCAAGGGATGGGGTTGAGTGGATTAGAGGAGAAGAAGGAATCCTAAGTGACTAAGTGGATGCTGCAGCCTTACTATTAACCTTTAACAATCGGAGTGGCAGGTGTATATAGATTTCAAAAATGCTGTCCACAGATTACTTTTTTGTGGGTTTATATGTCCTTTTATGGTGTTTTGAATATTATGTATATTTGTTTCCAAGTATATTATTTTTCATATTAATTGCTGGCCTAAGTAGTATTGTATAACATTTGGGCAGAAATATACAGGCTAAAAGTCCAGCACTTGAGGTGAGTATGGCAAATATCTCCACACACACAGTGTTTTTGCCTTTGGTGCTCAGATAGGCCGGGATCATTGTGATCCAAACACTGCAGAAGAGCAACATGCTGAAAGTGATGTACTTGGCCTCATTAAAACTGTCCGGTAATGTCCGAGCTAAAAATGCTAAAACAAAACTAACAGCTGCCAGAAGCCCCATATACCCAATAACTGAGTAAAAGCCAATAGCTGAGCCCTCATTGCACTGAATGATGATGGTTCCAGGGTAAGTGTGAAGGTCCAGTTCCTGAAAGGGAGGAGAAATGGCCAACCAAGTCATGCAGATTATTATTTGAATGGATGAGCAGAACAAGACTACAGAGTTGGACAGTTTGACTCCCACCCATTTTCTCCATGAGCTCCCTGGCTTGGTGGCTTTGAAAGCAACACAAACCATGATAGTCTTGGCCAGGAGAGAAGAGACAGCTATGGAGAAGGTGATTCCAAAAGTGATGATACGCAGCATGCAGGTTATATCCACAGGGCGACCGAGGAACAGAAACACACTGAGGAAGCTCAGCTTGATGGAGACAAGGAGGAGGAAGCTCAGGCTCCTGTTGTTGGCTCTCACAATGGGGGTGTCCCGGTATATGATAAATATTTGTAATATCATTTGAGTTATAAGAAAAAAGAGAATACAGATGGCTGAAAAAAATATGGAAATATCATCATTACTGTATGATAAAAATACTTTCTCTCTTTGTATACATATATCCTTCATCTCATTAGGCCATTCCATGTCTGGGCATTGGGTGCAGCTCACACTGTCTATATAAATAGCAAAGAGAAGAAAGAAAATCAAGAAGGAGATTAATTTATGTAAAATGTGTTTTTTTTATCTCAAGTTAATAAAATTGTAATTAATGTAATCAGACTGAAAAGAGTAACAGCAAGATACACATCAATAAGATAAGATAGAATATATTTTCATTTATATAGTGTTCAGTTAGGCCTTTCTAAGCTAAGCATTATAGTTTTAAATTCGTGCCATCTGCTTGAGTAATAGGATCACTGCTCCCTGGAGGATCTGAAAGTTTGTTATTGCTTGAGTTCTGTAGCCCAGCTAAATGCTAAAGACACTCTGCCCTATTTTTGTCATTTTGCCATCAGTGTATTAGCCTGACCCACTCAGAAACAGACGTGCTGCATCTCCTTTGTAAGTTCCCATCAGATTGTTCTAGTTCCACCCACTTAAATACAAATTAGAACATTGTAGTTCAGCCCACTGCTTGAGTTACTGCATTCCTGCACACCCCCTATTAACTGCAATCAGAATGTTCTAGCAAAGCCTATTGCTTGAGTTACAAACTTCTTGTCCTATTCCCTGTCTAGCCCTCATGTTGAGTTAAACATTTGCTCTTGCTCCAAGAACATCAGTCATCAGAAGAGTTTAGAACATATTGTTGTATTATTGTAACAAAACAGGAAATTACAGTTATTTACAAAACAGTTGGTAGATTCAACTTTGGGTGAACAAATGGCTCCTCCCTGATAAATATTTTAATAGGCTGTGTTGTTACTGGGCTAAATCAACTAGTTTAATAAGAGATCTGCATTTTTCTTCAATCATTCATTTACAGGCCCAGTAATTATCTGAATAGCCTTGTCTTTACAATACTAACATTTGGTAATTTGTTGAGTAAGAGTAAAAATTCTTTTGCATTCTGTATAGGCAACTCCACATATTATAGTATGGCTGGATACTTTTTAATTTTTCATCATCTGGTAGATCATTCCGATGTAAAATGTCACTAATATCTGGGTCTAAGAATTGTACAACAGTTGGATTAGGTGTTTACCTTGTCAAACTCATGTTTGGGCACCAGATGGCTTTTTTCTGCATGTACCATATTATATTAGTTATCAGACTTGTTATTAAAGGTACTGCAAAACCTAGGGAAGGACCTATAAAACCACAGACTGGTTCACCAGCTGTTTCTTGCCTTTAGAGGGAGAAGATCTGCTGCTTAACTTTTTTATAGCTTCACAGCACTTTCTAAGAAGACAACTGTGTTAAGAGCAATCTTTAATATGGCAGATATCAGTTCTAGGAAATATCCTGACAACAAAAAAAGAGGTGAAGCAAACAGTGAAGTTCCTCTGGTGTTTCAGACCTGTATCTACAAGTAAATACCCATAAGGATTACATGTTGCAGCCTCAAAAGCTTCTAAAGAGAAACATGTGTTTCCAGGGTATATTTATTGCACCAGTATAATCATCTGTCATTTATCACAAGACTTTTTAAAAATGGTCATGTATTTATCTAGTAGGATTAAGTCTAACGCAACTGGACTTTTCAAAACCTTTCACCTTCATCCAAGTGGCTTCTTCATTTCAAGTCTGTTGAAGGAACTAGATACTGTATATCATGACCTGGATGAATGAGAATCTCCATAGACATGTCATGTATTTAGTGGTTTTTGTCCTGCTTTTCTTACCTCAACAAAACACATTTTGTACAAGATACACAATACTTAGATTTTCTATGTTTGCTTTTCTATTTCAACATTTTGACAAGCTGAGATCATCAACAACTGTCCAATTCTCCTTGCCTGGAGGGAATAAATGATCCTCCATAAAAGTGTGAGGTAGGCCTTCAATAAACATAATGTGTGGAAAAGAATTTTCCACATATTTTTGCAAACATGCATAAAACTAAATAATATTGACAAAGCCAGGCTTGACACAAAACATTGCGCTCTTCCACAATAAACGTGCAAGGTATTCCTTACTTGCAGCAGCAGCCTGTGTGCCTTTGGATCATTTTTGGCTAATACTTGCAAATGCCATAAGTTAGAGATGAATTATAAATAACATCACATCATTATCACATAATTGATTAAAACCCAGTAATAAACACGTGAATAGTCAGTGTTCACAATGTATGCAACTTGTTTGTGAACAACCTTATAATGTATCTACATAGAGATCACAGGGAAATATGTCCCTAACAAATGCTGGTTATTAGAGTTATATTATGTGTAAGTTATGTGTAATGTACATGTGTGTAAGGAATTCATTATTAATTATAGTCATATAATATTCCTCCTCTGTGATTTACTTAAGTCATGTTTGTATTTATGGAAACACAATCATATTTATAGTGTTTGGTGTGAGTTCCACAAATTGTATTTCTGCTCTCATATTCCTACTCCTTACTATGGAGAAATGGCTGCCTAGTTCTGGATCTGATGATAAATCAAAAGCAAACAATGCAAAACTATTGAACTCTTCATGATTGACAATCCGCTATCTGATTTTTGTTTTACAGAAATGTGCACAAGGGCCAAGTATTTTCTAACTGCAGCTCCTCCAGATGTAAGGACAACTGATTTATAATATAGTGGTAAAAGCATAATGGATCTCACTAATAACTTCCGCTAAATGCTTCATTGTCCACAAACGCCAGTATTATGCTACGTACTGAGGTTGCACCATGTCTTCTTATTTCCTTCCCTGGAATAGATACAACTCGCCTGATAGTATGAGCTAAATAGAAAGTAATGCCTAAAATATGCTCTAGTTTTTCATGTTTTATGTGTCTGAAATTCAGTAATTGTAGTCTATGGTGTTTATATTTCCAAGCATTGAAGTTTTATATTTATGACTCGTGATGGGCAAATCTGGCCCATTTTGCTTCACTGAAAATTTGCAAACTGGCAAAAATTCCCTAAACTGCATTGAAGTCACAAAAAATTTCTGACGCTCAATAATTTTTTCACCCATTTGAGTATATGGGCTTCATTTTTATGGGAAACTTGGAGAAAATTTTCACACATCACTATATATGACATTCATAAATTCTACAACACCAGAATAAAAGCCTGATTTAATGTAATATTGCCACTTTATGCCTCCCTACAAAAAAAAGATTGATCTTCTTGTTGAATTGTGTTCCATATGTGAGGGTATTGCACCTCTGTGAGTGTAACTATGTTGGAGAACTTACAAATTTAGGTTTTTTAGGAGGATTTGGTTTTTGGTGGTGTTGGAGCATTCTTATTTACATATACTGAACTCATCTCTAACATTTGAGTGGGTGAGCATTTAGGGAATAGTGATCATAACATGGTCTCCTTTTGAGATTCTGTTGCAGAAGCAATTCTATAAGGGAGTAACTAAAACACTAAATTTCAGACGTGCAAACTTTGACAGTATAAGGGCATCCGTGCAACATATTAAGTGGGAGATGCATTTTGCAGGGTTAAACACAGAATAAAAATGTGGAAGTCTTTAAAATGCTGCTTAATAAATATACTTGTCAGTATATTCCACTTGTAAGCAAGGAACGTCGTTGCAAAGCAAAATCTTTTTGGTTCAATAGAAGCGTTGGTGTTGAGGTGGGTAAGAAAAGACCTGCTTTTAAGGCTTTCAAGTTAGCTGGTACAGCCGAAACATTTATAAGGTACAAGGAGGCCAATAAATCATGCAAAGAAGCTATAAGGCAAGCTAAAATTGATATAGAAAAGGATATTGCAGCAAGCAGTAAAAAAATCCAAAATTATTTTTTAAATATGTTAATAGTAAAAAAAATTAAGCAGGAAGGGGTGGGACCCTTACTATCAGAGGGGGGTCAGCTGGTTGATGAAAACAAAATTAAAGCACAGATTCTGAACTCATATTTTTCATCTGTCTACACAAATGAGGAACCAAAAAGTGAAGGTTTCCTTCTTAATAGTCCCAATTCTAGTAATACAACTAATGATGCATGGTTCATACATGAAGAAATTCAAAAGAGACATGAACATGTTAAGATTAACAAAGGTCCAGGGCCAGATGTTATTCATCCCAGGGTACTAAGCGAGCTTAGCTCTGTGATTGCCAAACGTCTTTACTTTAATTTTTCAGGATTCATTGAGATCTGGCATAGTGCCGAGAGACTGGAGAATTGATAATGTGGTGCCTCTATTCAAAAAAGGATCCCGTTCTCAGCCTCAAAACTATAGGCCAGTTAGTCTGACGTCAGTGGTAGGAAAGCTTTTTGAAGGGTTAATAAAGGATAAAATACTGGACTTCATAGCAAATCATAATACTATAAGTTTGTGCCAGCATGGTTTTATGCGTAATAGATCTTGCCAGACTAACTTTATTTCTTTTTATGAGAAGGTAAGTAGAGACCTTGATTCTGAGATGGCAGTGGATGTGATTTACTTAGACTTTGCTAAAGCATTTGATACAGTGTCACACAGAAGGTTACTGGTTAAATTAAGGAATGTTGGCCTGGAACATAGTATTTGTACCTGGATAGAGAACTGGCTAAAAGATAGACTACAAAGAGTGGTGGTAAATGGAACATTTTCTAATTGGACCAGTGTTATTAGTGGAGTACCGCAGGGCTCTGTACTAGGTCCCTTGCTTTTCAACTTGTTTATTAATGACCTGGAGGTGGCCATTGAAAGTACTGTTTCTATTTTTGCAGATGATACTAAATTGTGCAGAACTATAGGTTCCATGCAGGATGCTGCCACTTTGCACAGTGATTTGTCTAAACTGGAAAACTGGGCAGCAAACTGGAAAATGAGGTTCAATGTTGATAAATGCAGGTTATGCACTTTGGCAAAAATAATATAAATGCAAGTTATACACTAAATGGCAATGTGTTGGGAGTTTCCTTAAATGAGAAGGATCTAGGGGTCTTTGTAGATAACAAGTTGTCTAATTCTGGGCAGTGTCATTCTGTGGCTACTAAAGCAAATAAAGTTCTTGTATAAAAAAGGGCATTAACTCAAGGGATGAAACATAATTGTGTCTCTTTATAGGTCCCTGGTGAGGCCTCATCTGGAGTATGGGGGCAGTTTTGGACTCCAGTCCTTAAGAGGGATATAAATGAGATGGTGTAAGTGCAGAGACTAACTGCAACTAAACTGGTTAGAGGGAGGGAAGAGTTAAATTATGAGGGGAGACTGACAAGGTTGGGGTTGTTTTCTCTGGGGGAAAAAAGGCGCTTGTGAGGGGACATGATTAGACTTTACAAGTACATTAGAGGACATTATAGACAAATAGCAGGGGACCTTTTTACCCATAAAGAGAATCACGTACCAGAGGCCTCCCCTTCAGACTAGAGGAAAAGAAGTTTCATTTAAAGGAACAGAGTAGGGGGTTCATCACAGTGAGGACAGTGAGGTTGGGGAATGCACTGCCGGGTGATGATTCAGTTAATGACTATAAGAGGGGACTTGGATGATTTCTTGGACAGACATAATACAAAGGCTATTGTGATACTAAACTCTATAGTTAGTATAGATATGGGTATATATCATTTATGTGACAGTAGGGAGGGGTGTGTGTATGGGGCTGGGTTTTCATTTGGAGGGGTTGAACTTGATGGACTTTGTCTTTTTTCAACCCAATTTAACTATGTAACTATGTAACTATACATTACCAACAAACTGCTGCATCCACCTTTAAGATGTCCTCTTACAGGAACGACAATACTTAAGGATGTGTAGCAGAGCAGAGCTCACCCTCATGCAGTGTAGGATCTCCCTGTCAGCCGCTGCTCTCTGCTCCCACTGGCAGTGGGTGTGTAGTTGAACTAAGGTGTTTTGTTCCAACAATATCGGCACTTCCTCAGAGACTTGACACTGAGGGAGTGCCGGTATTGTTTATTTTACTCTATAATTACTCTTTCTAAGGTAATGATGGGTTCTCCTGAAATTCTATACCTTCAAGCATCATCTTGAGATTATAAATAAAACATTCGCAGTATTTAATTATTAAACTGGAAGTATTTTCACTATACCAGTTATATTAGAGATCTCTCCCATGGAACATGCAACACAATCATAACAACAGGATTGGGCTTGAGGAATTGGCATCTTCCTGTATCCTGGAAGACAATTGTCTGAACATTGAGATCTTGGGATCTAGAAACATGAGAAGTACATTTCAAAAGAACATATCTGGTATATTTTACATTTGTTGTCATTCATTTTAGCATATTTACCTTAAATATTTCTAAATCGATATATCGTCATTTTATGTGTGACAATATACTTGGAATATGTAGAAATATAATGAGAAAATGCACAGAAAAATGTTCATGTATGGAGACAGTTGTAGAGATGTGGTCAGGTTGTTGCACATAATTATAAAGTTAATGCCCTTAAAGAGTAAGTCCTCAAGAATGATTTAAAAAAAACTGTTATAAATTTGAGGGTGAGGAATTTCAAGGTAATTTTCTCAGAGATATAACCTGTGCCATTAGCAATGTTAGATGCTGGGAGCTTAAAGAGATTAATACATGGCTGAAAGATTGGTACATGGAGACGGGCTCTGGGTTTTTGGAGAACTGTGCTGATTTCTCTATTAGCTACATGTTCTTTGCCAGGGATGTTGAACTACACTTCAATGATAATGGTGCAGCTGCTTTGGGGGAGAAGATAGCTAGAGGGTTGGAGGAGATTTTAAACTAGGTAGGGGAGAGAGTGTGTAGTAAATGATTGCATGAAAGACAGATTAGATGAGGTAGTGGGCAAAGGGAGGGAAAGTTGGGGAGAAGATATGGTTGGGGTACTATAAAGGATAGGAAGGAACACATGTCATATATGCAATATGGTACCAGTATTAAATGTATGTTTGCAAATGCAAGGAATCTGACTGGTAAAATGGGAGAGCTGGAGGTGCTGGTGCTGGAGGGAAAATATGATGTGACTGGTGTGGCCGAAACATGGCTGAATAAGTCACATGATTGGGCAGTTAATATCAGTGGCTATACTTTGTTTTGGAGGAACATGGGAAATAAAAAGGAAGTAGGGGTATGTATGTTTGTTAGGCAGGATTTAAAATCTAATATATAAAGGAGAAAATGAGGGGGCAGAAGTCTTATGGGTGGAGTTCTTCACTGAATGTAAAGAGTCCAGCAAATTAATTATAGGATGTAAGTGAGGAGGAGGAGGCTAAGCTCCTGATGCAAATAGAAAAGGCTGCTAGTTTGGGGAAAGTAATGATAATGGAGGATTTTAATTATCCAGATATTGACAGGAGCAACAATACTGCCAGGTCAGTAAAATAGGACAAGCTTATAAACTGTTGCATGACAATTTTTGGCACACGGTTTTGAGGAGCCAACCAGAAAAATGCTATACTAGATCTAGTAATCTCTAATGACCCAGAACCTATAACAAATGTGCGAGTAATTGAACCCCTGGGTAATAATATAATGCAATGGTGCAAAAAACAAATATACACTGTTCCAGCAAAAACAATGCATTTCAGAAAAGCTAATTTTAGCCCCTTAAGGGCTGCCCTTCAGAGCTTAGATTGGGGCATTATATTTTCTGTTAAAAACAGAGAACAGAAATGGTGGTCATTCAAAATATTCAATTGTTACTGTTCTCAATGTATTCCCTTAAGTAGTAAATGTAGAAGCACTAAGAATCACCCTATGTGGCTTAATACAGAAGTAAAGAAGTTAATAGGAATATTGAGAAATGCTTTTAAAAACTAAAAGTCTGTGGGGACAGATTCTGCATTTAATATATATATATGCCATAATAAATGTTGTAAAACAGCAATCTGAAAGGCAAAGACAAGAAATAAGAAGTGCATTGTGAGAGAGGCTAAGACTAACCCTAATAGGTTTTTTAAGTATATTAATAGTAAAAAGATGCAGGTTGAGAGTGTTGTTCCATTAAATAATGGTACCAGTATGGTTGTAACAGATACAGAAAAGGCAAATATGCAAAATCAGTTCTTTTCTTCAGTGTATACAAAAGAGGAGCCAGAGTTCCCAGGCTCACTTCATAGCTGCCCTGTTGGCTCAGCTCAATCTAGTCAGTGATATGGTTCAGGATATGATTCATAAAGCTTTAATAAAAAATAATGTAAACAAGTTGCCAGGGCCATATGGTATACACTCTAAGAGAGTTCTAAGAGAGCCTAATTTAGTTTTAGAATAGCTTTTATTTCTGATTTTCTCAGATTTGCTTTCATCTGGTATGGTACCTATGGATTGGAGGAAATCTGATGTTATTCCTATATTTAAAAATGGGTTAAGATCTCAGCCTGGCAGTTATAGGCCAGTAAGCTTGACATCTGTGATGGGCAAATTGTTTGACGACTTGTAAAGGGATCACATTAAAAATGTTGTCCTAGCGAATGGCGTTATGAGCAGCAATCAGCAAACTTGTACGACCTTTCCTTCATAAAGATGAAGGAAAGGTCGTACAAGTTTGATTGTTTTTTATGATGAGATAAGCAAGATGCTGGACAGTGGGGGAGCAATAGATGTAATACAGTGCATTTTGTAAAAGTTTTTAATACCGTGCCCCACAATCGACTGCTTTCTAAACATAGATCTGATGTCATTTTCACATGGATAGGTAACTGGCTGGGTACAGAGGGTGTTTGTTATTGTTACATTCTCTAATTGGAGTAAGGTTCTTAGTGGGGTGCCTCGGAGCTTGGTATTGGGTCCACTTTTTTTTAACTTGTTCATTAATAAGGTTAGGAGAGGGTGTTGTAAGTAATGTATCAGTGTTTGCAGATGACACAAAACTATCAGCCCAATTAATTCCATCCAGGATGTGGCACTTGCATCAGGATCTTGACTAACTGGCAATCTGGGCAGCTAAGTGGCAAATGAGATTCAATGTTGATAAATGTAAAGTCCTGCACCTGGGATGTAACAATATCCACTTATACCCTTAATGGGACTGAACTAGGCAAATCCATAATGGAGACGGAGCTTGGAGTCCTTGTAGATAATAAACTTGTCTGTAGCAAGTAATGCCAGTCAGCAGCATCAAGGGCAAATAAGGTCTTGACTTGTATTAAATGGGGCAGAGAGTCACGGGAGGAGGGGGTCCTACTGTATAGAGCACTGGTAAGGCCCCATCTAGAATATGCCCTACAGTTTTGTCTCCATCACTCAAACAGGACATTATTGTATTAGAGAGGGTACAGAGAAGGGCAACTAAGCTGGTAAAGGGAAAATCTTAGCTATGAGGAAAGACTGGTCAAATTGGGGATGTTCACGCTGGAGAACATATTAGAGTTGTTAACAACTTATGAGACTCACTAGAGTTGTGTTTGGCTTGTGACCACCAGTTAAATTATATATAAGATCTTGCTGTGAATGTATCATCACTTTCCACTGCCATTGGTGCATGTTTAACAACAAAATAGATATCAATTTACACAATGTTTAACATATAGAATAGAAAGTTAAAGAGAATCTTACTTTGTTGTCTGTTGTCTTCCATGGAATTGCCATTGAGGTTATACTTAGCTGCTGAACTGGTGGTGCCCATGGAGAGAACTCACCAAGAATGTTTTTGAACCAATCGTCCAGAGTACAAAAGTGACTATAGATCTGGTATCTACTGGTAAACTCTCCATTTTCATCAAATGAGAAGATTTCACCATGTTTGGACTTAAGATGAACTTTCTTTAAATAATGGTGCAACTTTATAAAAAAAAAAATTGAAAAAGTTTGAATTTATGTGGATCACTTTTTAAAAGGTGATTTCAGTCAAACAATAAGAAAGAAAACATAATAATAGGTCAAATTAAAAAAAAAAATTCTTAGACATTACAGCCCATTTATTAACATTTGCATTTTTGTGGTTTTAGTTGTTTTCAAAACCATGAAAAAACTCACTTCTAAAAAAATCTACTAATGTCAAGTAATTTATGAAAAATAACTATGTAAAAAGCATCAATCAAAACCAAAGCATAAAGTAATCAGAAAAAATTAAATATAATCCAAAAAGCTCTAGTTTCCATGGAAAATGAAGTGATTGTATGAAAATGAACAAATAGATCTCAAAGAATAAGATCTGAAAATAGGATCTTTAAATACTTTTTGTTGTTGCAACTAATTATATCTATCTTACGCACCGCCGTACATGGCTTTGTAAGCTTCTATAATTTTAAATAGTAGTGTGCGCTGCCGACATATATACAACTAGATCTCCAAGAACAACTAAAACCACAAATGAAAGATTTAGCTTTGCCAAAAAAATAGGACAACTTCCATTGACCTCTATATGGCTATGACAGATTTTAAATGGCGTAGTTTTGTATTTGCACTGTTCCTATTTTATTTCATCTGATGACTTATGTATGTTTCAGAGATATGAGTAAAATCCATGACTTTTAGTACTAAAAATATGATTCTTTTTTAAAAAAAAAATATGAATGTTTAAAAATAATCTTATTAGTAAAAGGAGAAAATTAGATTACAGCAGTAAACTATTATAGCACCATATGGTGTAGTATTGTCAGTAATTCTTATAAAAGCCTATGCTGGAAAAACAAAAAATAAAAAAAAATAGAAAAATATATATTTTGCTAGTGTGAGTTCCCCTAGCAAATTTAATTGTGCTCAATTAAATTTGGTGTTCTCTGGATCCTTCACCAAATTTTAGTAAAATTGCTTACTTGCAAGATAATAGTAGCTATATCACATGTAGTTTAATTCCCAGTGTCCTCCTCTCCTCCGCCAGCCACTGTTAGGCTCCAAGGTAAGGATACAAAATTTGCATAGTGTAATGCCATTTTATTAAAAAAGTTAAAAACATTAAACAATTTCCACTCACATTTGTTTGCATAGTTTTGGTAAGAGTTCAAACTGGTGACACCTCTAAAGACTTACCTATATGTGACCAAAACTATGCATCATCTATGGTCATTCTTTAGCAGTTGGAATTCTTTAGGGTAAGATAAGAGTAAGTTTTGGTATAACCTGCAGATGACCTTGGCTTAGCAGGGGGTGTAGAGGATTTCTTCAATAATAAGGAAGTTTTGGGTATAGTTAGAGAATGCTGAATAAAAGTTGTGCTTGAGTTTTGGATATTTAATGATCAGAAGTCTAGGTAGTTAGCATCTTTGTTGTAGTTGAAAAAAGGTAGGGAAGGCAGAATTTTCTATAAGGCCACCTTATCATTTTATTTTTTTCATCAGCTGAAATCTTGCTGTAGGTAGAAGTTGGCCCATATAGGAAGGTATGGGGGGAATAGTGGTGGAGTGTGCCCAACAGAGTTTAAAGGGGATGTAAACCCAGCCATAATGCAGTCCCTCAGCATCCCCTAGTTTTCTATAGAAGATGTCAAACACCACAATTATAGATGCAATAAAATTGACCAGTGAAAATTCTACTGATTAAAAACTTTATTATAAATGCAAAAGAACTGACAAATACGAATGTTGAATCCCAGTACTATATCAGGCATATTGCTTTTATCTTACTTAGAGAGATAATTATGTTATATAACATAGTAAGTTAGGTTGAACAAAGACACACATTCATCAAGTTCAACCATTTAACTCTTTTTTTAACCTGCCTAACTGCCAGTTGATCCAGTGAAAGGCAAAAAAAAACCATCCGAAGCCTCTTCAATTTGCCTTAGAGGGGAAAAATTCCTTCCTGACTCCAAAATGGCAATGGGACCAGTCCCTGGATCAACTTGTACTATGAGCTATCTCCCATATCCCTGTATTCCCTCACTTGCTAAACACCATCCAACTCCTTAAGAAGTAAAGTTTACAAGGAAAAGACAGGACAGCAGGATTAACTGCTCAATTTCAGTTCTTATTGCCACGCAACCATTTTATTGTGTGTCGATAAACACTGAAGTTGAGCAGTTAATCCTGCTGTCCTGTCTTTTCCTTGTAAACTTTACTTTGGATTACTATTGCATCCACAGCAAATTGCATACAAGGTATTTGGCTAAAAAAAAGTTTTTTGCACTATTGGATGTAATATCCAACCCCATCTTATACCTATCTAATGTATCAGCCTGTACCACTGATTCAGGGAGACAATTCCACATCTTCACAGCTCTCAGTGTAACAAACCCCTTCCCAATATTTAGCTTGAACCTCTTTTCTTCTAATCAGAATGGGTGACCTTGTGTCAGCTGGAAAGACCTACTGGTAAATAAATCATTAGAGAGATTATTATATGATCCCCTTATATATTTATACATAGTTATCATATCTCCCCTTAAGCACCTCTTCTCCAGAGTGAACATCTCCAATTTGGCCAGTCTTTCCTCATAGCTAAGATTTTCCCTTTACCAGCTTAGTTGCCCTTCTCTGTCCCCTCTCTAATACAATAATGTCCTGTTTGAGTGATGGAGACCAAAACTGTATGGCAAACTTTTTCTTCTTTATATGACTCTGGAATTAGACATGGGGATAAAGGACAGACTTGTTCAGTGCTGGGAAACAGGGCTTATAACTTCCAACTCCAGTTGCAGAAACAAAGAACATGGAGCCAGATTTATATAGATCAGCATGGATTTTCATTGTAGGATTTGTATTTGTGTTTTAAAGCAGAGGAGATTAGGAGAAAAGACCTTTGAGAAGTTCTATTGTGTAATATTGCTCTAAGAATACAAACATGATGTTCCTGGACTACAGCTCCCAGCATGCCTCAACCTCACTATGGGGTTATTTATCAAAGGTCAAAGTTTAGAGCTTTGTGAGCTTTTTTTAGACCTTTAAAATGAACTAACAACTCAAATGGTTTTTAAATTAAGAAAAAAACTCCAACGTAAAAAAACGTGAATCATTGAATTCAGGGTTAACAATGGGAATTGATCAAAATTTTGATATAATTCCCCCAAGCAGTCTATCAACAGAACAATAGGAAGGTACAAGATGAAAACTCCCTGACACCTGAATTGCTAAAAATGCTCCACATCTTGTGTTAGAAATGACAAAACAAGGGAAAGGCACAGGAGCAATGACAATTGATGTCAAATAATGAACTAGGTGCAGAGAGGCAACATCATGACACATTCGTGACAATACAGTGCTAAGCAACTCAACCCTGATACCTATATCTAAAAAGTTAGGAAACTTCTATCTCTCATATCTACCAATCAATTATTTGTAGAAGACCAAAAGTGGCATCCAGACATTTAGAAAAAATCCAAAAGGGCCTCCAAAATAATATAAAAAATATATAATGTTTATTGTAGATTCATTAAAAGAATACTGATACTGATCTCTATTGGTTTATCCACTCCCTAAGGTGAGGGTCTGTTGCACCTGGACCACCTGTTCTATGTGGTGAAAGACTCATATATTGTGTCCTGTGCCCTTATCTTTGTTGTTTTAAAATAAATCATTTTTATCAATTAGCAAAGATACAACTGGCTGTTTATTCTTTGTCACTGAATACTTTGGCATATTAAAGGGGACCCATCACCCAAAAAAAATTATTCAAAATCCTATTTTATCAGATTAGTCAAGGAAAATGAACTTTAATTACACTATATAAATTATTTGAATCTTGTTTCCTTCAGTCTGGGAATTCATAATTATAACAAGCAGGCAGGAGCCATTTTGTACAGACTGTTATTAAGACAAGTCTTGTATCATCTCAGAATCTTGTTTGTGCAGCAGAATGGGGGACCTGATGTCCATCCCCATGTCCTGGCTACACAATTAAATGGTGAAGAGAACTGGGGGAATGTGTGGAGAGCAGTGACATGTAGGAAGTGCTGAATGGAAAGTGAAAGTAATTGTCTGCCCCGCCTCTATGCCACGGGCATAGAGGAGGGGCAGACAATATTTGATTGACAGCTGAGATTATTAAAAGAGCTTACAACAGCTATGAATGCTTAAATAAAAAATAGAAATTGGATTTCATGTTTAACTTGAAAAGGACTTTTATTATACAGATTTTTGTGTCTGGGTGACAGGTCCACTTTAAAATATTTGTTACATAGTTAAAAAAACAAGGATTTAACTTAAATTATGAGTAAGTTCACACAGTATGGGTGTTATTTATCAAAGGTCTAAATTTTAGATTGTTTTCGACCTCGAAAGAACTCACATTGGTTTCTAATTTAAGAAAAAACTTGAATGAAAAAAAACTTGAATCAGAATTGATAGAGTTTTCGGAGAAAAAAAACCTTGAATCCCTTGATTTGATGTTTTGGAGTGAAACCCTCCTCAAACATCATGAAGGCTATTAAAATCTTCCAATGGTTCAAAGGACCTCTGCAATTGACTTCTACATGATGTTGACAGGTTTTAGATGGTCTAATTTTGAAGCTATTCCCAGGGTCAGGGTATAATACATATTGAAAAGGGTTTTTTTTACCAGAAAAATCTATTTTGACTCGAAAATAACCTCGAAAACATTTTACCCTGGGTGCAGTTAATGCTACCTGCCAATTGGTTGCTACAGACATTTTTTCCCCTGTATTTATAATACTGTCTTTACTGGCATCACTAGCTGTGGCAAGGCCTTGGTACAGGCCCCCCGCCTCCTCTTCCAGACTCTGGATACCTAGATATCAGGGAAGTGGAAACAATCACTGGGGAGTAACTAACTTTTATACTATGCCATATATACAGTAAAAGTATTTTTTTATTCTTTGTGCTTGTGTATTACTGTTAGCATTAATACACATGCAGAATCAGCATCACCCGGCAGTGCATTCCCCAACCTCACTGTCCTCATTGTGATGAACCCCCTACTCTGTTCCTTTAAATGAAACTTCTTTTCCTCTAGTCTGAAGGGGAGGCCTCTGGTACGTGATTCTCTTTATGGGTAAAAAGGTCCCCTGCTATTTGTCTATAATGTCCTCTAATGTACTTGTAAAGTCTAATCATGTCCCCTCACAAGCGCCTTTTTTCCCCCAGAGAAAACAACCCCAACCTTGTCAGTCTCCCCTCATAATTTAACTCTTCCCTCCCTCTAACCAGTTTAGTTGCACTTAGTCTCTGCACTCTCTCCAGCTCATTTATATCCCTCTTAAGGACTGGAGTCCAAAACTGCCCCCATACTCCAGATGAGGCCTCACCAGGGACCTATAAAGAGACACAATTATGTTTTCATCCCTTGAGTTAATAGACTGACAAAGTTGGGGTTGTTTTCTCTGGAAAAAAGGCGCTTGTGAGGGGACATGATTAGACTTTACAAGTACATTAGAGGACATTATAGACAAATAGCAGGGGACCTTTTTACCCATAAAGAGAATCACGTACCAGAGGCCTCCCCTTCAGACTAGAGGAAAAGAAGTTTCATTTAAAGGAACAGAGTAGGGGGTTCATCACAGTGAGGACAGTGAGGTTGGGGAATGCACTGCCAGGTGATGTTGTGATGCTGATTCAGTTAATGACTATAAGAGGGACTTTAGATATAGATATGGATATATATAATTTATGTGAAAGTATGGAGGGGGTGTGTGTATGGATGCTGGGTTTTTATATGGAAAGGTTGAACTTGATGGACTTTGTGTTTTTCCAACCAGATTTAACTATGTAACTATGAATATTTCATCATATTGATAACATTTTCCATTTAATTACCTCAGACTTAAAGTCTCTGTTCCTTAGAGATTTATCTTCCGGCTTTATGTTCATATTATGAAGAGCACGAGACATCATATCAACTGCCAGATGCACTCGGGGAGAGATGTAATGTCCTCTGAAACTGTAAAGATCTGTTATACGCTCCTGCCCAGTGCAGTTATGGAGAGGTATAATGTGACGGTAAATATATCCATAAAACCTATTCTTATTTGGGTCTTTAGACAAACAACGAACATAAATTGTCCATATATCTTCAAGTAACTTGTCTTCTGGGTAATTAGAAGGATGGAGATTCTGTAAAAAGTTGCTCATTTCAGGAGTATTGAGATCATAATGGTATCCTGGCACAAGGAACAGACTGCAATTAAATATTTCTGGACTGAAACCAGCAATCATGTCATTGGCTGCCCAATTTGATGTAATGATGAATGTCGTTTCATTATAATATTTACTTAATTGTAATAAATAGCTAAACAATGATATTCTTACAGTTCCACAAATTATAATGATGTTGGTAGAGGAACTGCTGATGATTTTCCTGAATTCATGAATTATACTGGTTTCTTTTGGTAGTCTTAAAGTGAACTCAATGCAGATGCCAGCACTTGAGAGATACTTGGCCAGGAGCTTATGTTCTTCCTCTCCACTAATATCATCAGATGTAATTACTCCAACCCAGGTCCAGGCAAAATGTCTCAGTAATTTCCCTAAAACATTAAACTCACTTTGAATGCTCTGTACTGTGCGGAAAAAGTATGGGAAGGTGGATCTGTCACTGAGCAATGGGTCTGTAGCTCCATAACTGATCTGTAGGGATGAAGAAAGGGAGGAGCACTGAGTGGAATCCTACAGATTTGCCAGTAACACAATAATGTAAAAGTGATGTAAGTGATACTGTGACACATTTGAATTACATAGTCTATATGGGATATGATGAGGACATGGATGAGGAGTACAACATGAATGTATGTAGAGAGGGGTAAAATAGTAAGTAATGTTGAAAAAAAACACGTCCATCAAGTTCAACCTTTGAATTTTTTTTTAACCTGACTGCTTAGACTAGTCCCTGGATCAACTTGTACTATGAGATATCTTCCATATCCATGTATTCCCTCACTTGCTAAACACCATCCAACACCTTTTTAAAGCTAATCTAATGTATCAGCCTGTACCACTGATTCAGGGAGACAATTCCACATCTTCACAGCTCTCATTGCAACAAACCCCTTCCCAATATTTAGGCGGAACCTCTTTTCTTCTAATCAGAATGGGTGACCTTGTGTCAGCTGGAAAAACCTACTGACTAATGTTTTAATGATCCCCTTATGTATTTATCCTGAGTTATCATATCACCCCTTAAGCGCCTTCTCTCCAGCATGAACATCTCCAATTTGGCCAGTCTTTCCTCATAGCTAAGATTTCCAATACCTTTTACCAACTTAGTTGCCATTCTCTGTACCCTCTCAAATTCAATAATGTCCAGTTTGAGCACTGTGCTCTACAAAGTGGAAGTATGACCCCCTCCTTCCATGAATCTATGCTCCTTTTAATACATCTCAAGACCTTATTTTCTACAGCCAAGTTTATTATCTACATGGACTCCAAGGTCCTTTTGCATAATGGATTTGCTTTGTGTAGTCCCATTAGGGGTAAAAGTGGATATTGTTACATCCCAGGTGCAGGACTTTATATTTATCAACATTGAATCTCATTTGCCACTTAGCTGCCCAGATTGCCAGTTTGTCAAGATCCTGTTGCAAGTGCCACATCCTGGATGGAATTAATTGGGCTGATAGTTTTGTGTCATCTGCAAACACTGATACATTACTTACAATACCCTCCTCTAAGTCATTAATGAACAAGTTAAATTAAAGTTGATGAAATACTGAGCCCTGGGGGACCCCACTAAGAACCCTACTCCAAGTAGAGAATGTACCATTAACAACCACCCTCTGTACCTGATCCTGTAGCCAGTTTCCTATCCATGTGCAAATGGCTTTATTAAGCCCAACAGTCCTTAGTTTAGAAAGCAGTCGTTTGTGGGGCACAGTATCAAACGCTTTGGCAAAATCCAAATAGATCACATCTACTACCCCTTCATTGTCCAGCATCTTACTTACCTCATAATAAAAAGCAATCAAATGTGGTTGATATGAACTATCCTTCATAAAGCCATGCTGATTGCTGCTCATAATGCCATTCACTAGGACAACATTTTGAATGTGATCCCTTAACAAGCCTTCAAATAATTTGCCCACCACAGATGTCAAATTTACTGGCCTATAATTGCCAGGCTGAGATCGTAATCCCTTTTTAAATATTGGAATGACATTAGCTTTTCTCCAATCCATAGGCACCATACCAGATGAAAGCGAATCTGAAAAAAAATCAGAAATAGGGGCAGGTCTAAAACTGAACTAAGCTCTCTTAGAACCGGGGGGTTTATGCCATCAGGCCCTGGAGCCTTGTTTACATTAATTTGTATTAAAGCTTTATGAATCATATCCTGAGTCAGCCACTGACTAGATTGAGCTGAGCCATTAGTACAGCTATAAAATGAGTCTGGGAACTCAGACTCCTCTATTGTATACACTGAAGAAAATAACTGATTTAACACATTTGCCTGTTCTGTATCTTTTTCAACCATACTGGTACCATTATTTAATGGAGCAACAATCTCAACCTGCATTTTTTTACTATTAATGCACTTAAAAAACTTTTTGGGGTTAGTCTTAACCTCTGCCGCTATGCACTCTTCATTTCCTTTCTTTGCCTTCCGAATTGCTGATTTACAACATTTATTACAGTGTTTATATTCATTAAATGCAGCTTCTGTCCCAACAGATTTGTACTTGTTAAATGCATTTGTCTTCTTTCATATTAACTTCTTTACCTCTGTATTAAGCCACACAGGATGATTCTTAGAGTTTCTACATTTACTCCTTAAGGGAATAAATTGAGAACAGTAATGATTTAATATCATTTTAAATGACAACCATTTCTGTGTTTTTAACTGAAAACTTAATGCCCCAATCAATACTCTTTAGGGCAGCCCTCAAGGCACTAAAATTAGCTTTTCCAAAATTCATAGTTTTTGTTTCCCCAGTGTATATTTGTTTTTTGGATATTATCAAGGGTCGAATTTTGAATTAAAAAATTACTTTCCCCAAACTAGCAGCCTTTTTTATTTGCATCAGGAGCTTAGTCCCCTTCTTGTCACTTACATTAGGGGGTCTATAGCGACTCCTTCAAATAATTTGCTGGACTCTTTAAAATTGGTGAAGAACTCCACCAACAAGACTTCTGCCCCCTCATTTTCTAACATAACCTCCTCCTTTATATTAGATTTAAATCCTGCCTAACAAACAGACATACCACTCCTCCTTTTCTATTGCCTCTGTCCCTCCAAAATAAGTTCAGGGTCAGTAGGTGAAGACATAGTGAAAAGCAAAGGTTGAGAGATACTATAGATTAATGTGTCATTGGGAAAGTATGGAAGATGGTGATAAGTAAGTGGAAAAAGATCTTTTTACCTTTGTCATTTAGCTTTATTTCAACTTACACTTCAACACCTACCCCTATGACTGCACAGCACTTTATTCATATAAACTATAGTAATGTTTCTCAATTAAACACACCAGCTTTACCAGCACAGGGAAAGAGCTGAGATGAGTAAAAACAAGGTCAACAGTGTTGCCTTCCTGGTGGGTGGAGCTGAGATTCACAGGAAAAGGTAAGATTCAGATTAGTGATGAGTAAATCTTACCCATTTCGCTTCACCAAGAATTTGCGACACAGAGAAAATTGCATTGAAGTCCATGGGTGACCATTTTTTTTGATGAGCAACAAATTGCACAAGTTTTTTTTTGATGCAAGACAATTTTTTTTCCCATTACAGTTGCACTTATCACTAATTGAGATGCTTGTAGGAATGTGACCCTTCAATATAAATTGGGATATTTGTCACTCAACGAATGTCAAAATATCTGTCTGTATGACATGTAGTTCCAAGTCATATTTTTTTTCACCATTTTGAGTATATGAGGGCCAGATCTTTACTGCTAATGGGCTGTGGTTGCTTGGGATTTGTACAGAAGCCAAAACATAATGAATAACATTTACAGCTTCACAAAAGCCTAAAAAAAATATGGTTAGAAATGTTTGGCCATGTGATTTGGGCATTTTTACCAGCCCAAAGCTACCAAAGCTCTGTAGCAATAAAGATCCATGCCTCTGAAGATTCCCACAGTAACTCTCCATATTTTTCCTTGACAAACTACTGTACATGTATCAACGCTATAAAAACTGGTTATGATTTAAAATAACAGTTTTCAATTGAGTCCAAACATGACTAGGTTTGGCCCTTGGTTTGTCAGATGGGAATATCTGGGCAGGGGCAGGTCAAAAATTATTGAAATGTAGTATCTAAAAATTCAGCAGAAGGAACTGTAACCAATGAATATGATATCACTTCTCCACGATGTTCCTGTTAGGAGTTTTATGGTTATTATATTCTTGGTCCAGTCCCTAATGACAGGAGGTCATAAACAACTAAAGCTGTGTCCTGCTAGACCACATGCCTTGCATTTCTGAGGGAGGGGGAGTGTCCAGTTACCTGATGCCCCTGAAATCAATAATAAATAGTCAGCTCTTCTAGCTATCTTTGGATTTATTTAGGATGACCCATTTCCATGGAGGTTTATCCTGTTTTTCCCTTGCCTCCAGGACCTTCAATATTTGGAGCTAAGTATAAATTGTCCATGTTTTTCCCTTTTATTTTATAAACTATTGTGGTAGAGTGCCAAAGGAAAAGTGTAAAAATGTATGTTTTACCTTTGATTTCTCCCCAATAGGAGATGAAAGCTGCAAGGGAGATGTTAATAATCAGAGCATAGTCTCCCTGTTTAATGGATATTGCCATCTGGCCTGGATGCTTTAGTGTTCTGGAAGGAACAGGCAGTCCATTCCAGTGGTCCAGTTCGCATTTTGGAGCTCACGTTCCACAGGAAGGCTATCCTATGGAAAGGGTATTTAAACTTAATTGGAAAATTAGAGAATGTCTCTCAGCAGGTACAGCAGGTAGGAGACGTGGCTGTGTGAGGAAGTCCCAGAGGAGCTGGAGGTGCCACCTGATACTGCATGAAGCAGAGGGAGCCTGTGAGTCTGACAAAGTTGTGCCAGGAGGCTGAACACTACCAGGAAGGAGTCCTGTGAGTACAGGGGTGAGCCACAACATTGTTTTGTTTGCTGGTCGTCCACAAGGGGCCCAGTCTAGTCAGGGACTGCTTCAAAGTGTGAAGTTAGTGCCCAGTGGGCTAGGGTTTTATTTTATGATTTATGTTTGTTTGCTACAATGTTCACCCCTGTGCATAATTGACTGTGTTTGTTTAAAAGTGGGAAAATAAACTGCTGTTTTCCTTGAAGAAGCCTGTGTGTCCCTGTCTTTCTGCCCCCTTATCCTATGCTGCCTTCTCACCATTGAGTAATCCCCCCAAAACTTACGTGTTCAAGCTGCCAGTTTGCCACACTATATAAATGTATGACTTTTTGGTTCAGTTCTGGGAAACTGTGCCTCAAGTTTCCACGTCTAATTGCAGGAACAAAGAACACGAAGACAGATATATACAGATCAGATGGAATTCTCATTGAAGGATTATTATGTCTGTAGAAATGAGTCAAATCCACTGGACTCGCTGTGTTTTTTCCTCACCAGTCATCCAACTTTCTCAATTGAGAATAACTTGTACATTGGATTTTGCTTCGCTATATATCCTCCAGAATGTTGCTCCAATCAGCATAATCTGTTTATCATAATCCTCAATGATGTCATTAAATTAGGTGTTAATTGTATTAGCAAGATTGGAGCTTTGATGTGTTAATAAACCTTCCAGGGACAGATGCCAAACAGCATTGTATGTGGCAGAAAATAGATGTTGCACTTATTACTTATGACTTCTTTAACACCTCTTTTGAACCAGTCACTCTCGGGTCTAGAATCTGGATTTGTCTTCAAACGTGTGTCCATTTTCTTTTAGATGTAGGTACACGGCCGAGTCCTGACCAGAGAAGCTGACCCTCCTGTGCTGCGCTATACACATGATTTCCCCCACATACAAATCAGTACACGCCTTACTGCACTGCATACAACCTTTCAAAAACTATTTATCAGGTTGTTGGGTGGTTGTAACAATTAACTTAATAGGTATAATTAGGTGGAAGCAATTAACTTGCAATACAATTAGAGAAATGTCTGTTACCTTACAAAAAAAGGTTTAAAAAGAGAAATCAGTGTATTACAATCTTTCATATACACACGTATAAATAAAAATATTCAATTTAAAACAGAATTGTAAAACCGAGCAAATTATTCATTTAAAAAACATTTAAGATCTATTTCAATATTTAATCCTCTCGGTGTGAGTGTTTTTAGTTTGTGGATCCAAAATGTCTCTTCTTTGGATATTAGATTAATCATGTCACTGTATTATTCCAGAAAATTTAAGAAGGGAAGGATCTGAATTATGGTGAGATTTAAAATGAGCAAATACTCTATGTGTTAAGACACCTTCTTACATTTTCTGGAATAATACAGAAAAAAGCTCACTGGCGCGGTAGTGACATGATTAATCAAATATCCAAAGAAGAGACGTTTTTCAGACACCCCAGCTACATATGGGAAGACCAGTGTAGTCCCTGGTTTAATTGCTTCTTTTTCCACTGGTTTTCACAAGAGCCCAATCAGGATACCCACATGTCTTCAGGGCCCCTCTGATATGTTTCATCTCTTTCAACTTAGCCTCTGTGCTGGAGGGGATCTTGTCTGCTCTGTGATGTAGAGTTTTTATGACCCACAGTTTGTGATCTATTTTAACTTATGTGTCATCCACATATTGGAACCAATGACTGGGCGTGATTCCTTTTAAGCTATCCAGGGCTTTTCTATCCAGGGCACTTCCTCCATGTACAGGTTTGCCACAATGGGCATAACTGGTGATCCCATGGCACAACCGTGCTTCTGCCTGTAGAACTTATCCTTGTACTTGGAATAGGTGGTACTTAGGCATAGGTCCAGTAAGGAACATACCTTCACTGGGTTAAGCTTCATTCTGTTGTCAAGGGTGTCTTTTAGCAACCATTTTCACACTGTTTTAAATGCCTCTGTGATGGGAATGCCCATAAAAAAGAAGACATGTCATAAGATAATATTGTTTGTTCTATGCCCAGTACCAGTCCTTGGATGTTGTTCCAACCAAAGGGTTTAGGAGGTTGGCTAGGTATTTTGCCATGTTGTAGGTCACAGAGTTAATCCTGCTGACAAAAGGTCTGAGTGGGGGAGTCCATATATACATGGAGGGGTTTCCCCATTGTGGAGGCAATGATATGTGGCCCAATCATTAACTTTGTCTTTCTTCAGCTGGTCTATGACATTTTTCCTGTAACTGTTGGTTGGATCCCTTTTTAGGGCTTCATACATGTTGTTGTTGCTTAGAAGTGTGGTCACTTTTGCATGGTAGTATGATGTATAAAGTACAACTATGCATCTTTCTTATCCGTGGGCAGGATGGCGATACTCAAGTTCTTTTTGAGGGATGTCAGTGCTTCTCTTTCCTCTGATGTCACGTTTGATGGAGTTGGTTTAATACTGGCTAGGGGTGCAGACACTTTGAGGTGAAGTTGTTCAGCCTCGTTTTGTGGTACTTTGTTGTTTTTGATTGAGGCTTCAGTGGCTGCAATAATATTTACCACGGGGATGGTTTTTGGAGCAATTGCAAAGTTTAACCCTTTGGCTAGGACCTCCATCTCTGGCTGGGTTAGAGCCATGTCAGACAGATTGTTTACCCACTTTTCCTGTGTCCCAGTTCCTTCTTTTCTCCTCTAGGTTAATTTCTCCTCTTTTTGGTTGTTCCCAGAATGGGATACCAATTTGTAAAACTTTCTTTGCTCGTATTGTCTGCCACATACAATGCTGGTTTGGCACCTCTCCTTGAAAGGTTTAATAACACATCAAATCATCCAATCTTGCTAATATAATCAACACCTAATTTAATGACATCATTGAGGATTATGATAAACAGATTATGCTGATTGGAGCAACATTCCAGAGGATATCTACCAAAGAAAGATTCTATGTACAAGTTATTCTGAATTGAGAAAGCCAGTTGGATGAATAGTAAAACATGTTCAAGGAAAAAACACAGCGAGTCTAGCTGATTTGATTTATTTCTACAGATATACCATGACCTGAATGAATGAGAATCTTCACAGTGGAAGGAAACAGTGGAAAGAAGTGCAGTCTGCATATTCTGATTCTGATTATTAAGCCTGGCTTCTTTGGCAGATGTTTAGCACTTGTTTGCAGCAGCCCAGAGCACAATGAGCATGTGTATGATCTAACAAAGGTACAAGATGGTGGCCCCTTGCAGGCAATTTTGAAAGCATAAATTGTTACTTTAATTAAACTTCTCAACCTCTGGGCTGGCACATTAAATTGAGAATGTGTATATTTATAATCACTATACAAAACTCAGCATTTCTAGAAATATTCTATTTTAGACTTTAGTTCCCCTTTACATTATACCACTATGAAAGTACTGAGGCAAATTCTTCACACTTTCATCACACGTTCAGTCATTGTAGTCAGGGCCGCCATTAGAAATCACGGGGCCCCGTACAACAAAATTTTTGGGGCCCCCTGGGCCCCGCCCACACTGACGACCAAGCTCCGCCCCATATCCCGCCCACATCGCAGTTAAAAGACCACACAGACATCAGCCGCTAAAAAGTAACCCCCCCCCCACACAAGTTGTAAAAAGCTATTGATGGTCAGGGCCCCCTTATAAAAAAATTGGGGCCCCAAAAAAAAAAAAATTAATTTTTTTTTTTTAAAAAACATTGGTGGCAGGGGCCCCCTGTTAAAAAAAACTTGGGGCCCCAACAAAAAAAAAATGTAAAAAAAAACTAAAAAATAAACAAACATTGGTGGCAGGGGCCCCCTTCTAAGTTAAAAACAAATTGGGGCCCCAAAAAAAAAATTTGAAAAAAAATTAATTTTTTTTTGAAAAAAAAAAAAAAACATTGGCGGCAGGGGCCCCCTTATAAGTTAAAAACAAATTGGGGCCCCAAAAAAAAATTTGAAAAAAAATTAATTTTTTTTTGAAAAAAAAAAAAAAACATTGGCGGCAGGGGCCCCCTTATAAGTTAAAAACAAATTGGGGCCCCAAAAAAAAAATTTGGAGAAAAAAAAATTTTTTTGAAAAAAAAAAATGGTGGCAGGGGCCCCCTTACAAGTTAAAAACAAATTGGGGCCCCAAAAAAAATTTAAAAAAAAATAATTTTTTTTTGAAAAAAAAAAAAACTGGTGGCAGGGGCCCCCTTACAAGTTAAAAAAATTTGGGGCCACCAAAAAGAAAATTAATTTTTTTTTTAAAAAAAACCCCAAAAAAAAACAATGGTGGCAAGGGGCCCCTTACGAGTTAAAAAAAAAATTGGGGCCCCAAAAACAAAAGTTTTAAAAAAAAGATTGGTGGCAGGGCCCTATAGAATATTGAAATAATACATTGGTGGCCAGGGGATTAAAAAAAAAAAAAAAACACAAACTGGTGTTCAGTAGAATTGAACTCATGGCTTCAGTACTTCAACTTCGCCTCCTTTCGTGACTTCGGGTCTTTTCACCGCTTCAGGACTTCGGCTTCGGCTGTTTTCGTGACTTCGGGTCTTTTCGGCGCTTCGTGACTTCGGGACTTCGGCTTTTTCCGTGACTTCGGGTCTTTTCGTCGCATCGGCTTCGGCTTTTCGGCACTTCCGCATTCGGCACTGAAGAGGCAAGACGTACGGCTCGGGCGCTCGTAAGGGGGGCCCGGATCTTCAAAAAAATGCAGCGCTGCCGGGCCCCCCTTCATGCCCGGGCCCGGTACGCTTGTCCCCCCTGTCCCCCCCTGATGGCGGCCCTGATTGTAGTACATTTCTCAACAAACAACTCAGCAAGTCCAGTAAATTTAGAATTAACTATATGAGATATAAGTTCACATTCTTAGTAGATCACAAAGATATTGGCCACGTATCTCTCTAAAAAAAAGGGGAATATGTTAGTTCCTCACTAAAAAGGAAACCCTTTCTCCAGTGAGATGTGGCCTTTTTCTTGCTGTTAATTGTTTTTAAAGAGTGTTCTAATGAAGTCTGCTTCTCTCACCTGGGGGTATCCATACAGAGTCAGTATCTGGGCTATGGGTACAGTGGTCTCTGAGGTGAGATCCCCAATAAATCCAGCAATGTGTCTCTTTCCCACACAGGAGTAATTGGGAACTGGCTCCCTGGTACCAGATAATATCTGTAATACACTCCTCACTGCCTTCAGTGCACTCCCACAGGAGTTGTATATATGGTACCCCAGAGTCTGGTTGTGGAGTCGGGTTGGATCCTTGTTAGTTTGCTCCACAGCAAATCGCAAGTCCACCAAGTACTTTAAATTATGTTGGCTGGAACTGAATAATGTAGATTTTGTTATATCCAAAGCACCATGGAATCTTCATATCATACTAATTATATAGAACTGCAATCTTGCATGAAATAAATGTGCCCCATTCAAAGATTCCACTTTGGGTGCAAAGTCATTTTGTTTTGTGTCTCTAATAAGATTATGCTTCTACTTTTTACTCACCTAATGTTTGGTCAAGGGGAGAATGAAGAAATGTCCTCTCCATGGTAAACACCCTTATTCATTTATTGTGATGATCTGGGGGAATAGTTATATGTAACCCCAGAAATTCAATATTCCACCTTAATATATTTACCAACTGTAACCAATGCCTGTACTGTATGTGGCTGGGAGTAAGTTATATGATTTATCACCATCAAACCAGGGTACAGTGGATTCATTCATGAAACTAACCCTAATTTAATGGAGCTGGAGTCTTGGGGCACATAAACGATGGCTGCAGAGACACATTTTTTAGCAACTTTTGCCCTGATACTTGTGGGCAGATTCATCAAAGGTCAAATTTTTGTGAATTATTTTTTTATTCTAATAAATTGAAATATACTCACTACTCGAATGGGAGGTTATTTAAGAAAAAATGTCTAATATTCCAATGAATCGGATTGGAATCAAATTTTCTCTTCGAAAAAACTTGAATGTCAGGAAGGCAATTAACATATTTAAATGATTCAATAGACCTCTGCCTTTGACTTGTAAATTGACTCGGTAGGTTTTATGTGGCAAATATTCGAATTAGATATATTTTCAGGAACAAGGGATGATAAATCTCACATTTGATTTACTATTCAACCGTTAATTAAACCTTAATATTTTGACGGAAACATTTTTTTATGGTTGCCTAAATATCAATTCAGAAAAAAAAAAACCTTTTTACTCCTGACAAAACACTAAACAGAGAACAAATAAAGCAATCCTTTAATGTATGTTAATTTTGTATCTTTTCACTGGATGTCCAGTTTAACAGCTTCTGTGCAAAAATACACAAAGATTATCCAACCTACATAAACAATATCTTTTACTTTAATATAAAATTTATATTAGAAACTTGGCTCACATATAGAATTGTCGGCACATTTAAATGTTATATATTCCATGTATAATATATATCATATCTGCATAAAGCTGCTTAACAACCTACCAAGCTACACAACAACATTACGAAAGTGCCTCAGTGGTTATAATATAATAGTAAGTTTATACTTACCAGTGCTCTATACAGTGGGACCCCCTCCTCCCGTGACTCTCTGCCCCATTTAATACAAGTCAAGACCTTATTTGCCCTTGATGCTGCTGACTGGCATTGCTTGCTACAGACAAGTTTATTATCTACAAGGACTCCAAGCTCCGTCTCCATTATGGATTTGCCTAGTGCAGTCCCATTAAGGGTATAAGTGGATATTGTTACATCCCAGGTGCAGGACTTTACATTTATCAACATTGAATCTCATTTGCCACTTAGCTGCCCAGATTGCCAGTTAGTCAAGATCCTGTTGCAAGTGCCACATCCTGGATGGAATTAATTGGGCTGATAGTTTTGTGTCATCTGCAAACACTGATACATTACTTACAACACCCTCCCCTAAGTCATTAATGAACAAGTTAAATAAAAGTGGCCCCAATACTGAGCCCTGAGGGACCCCACTAAGAACCTTACTCCAAGTAGAGAATGTCCCATTAACAACCACCCTCTGTACCCAATCCTGTAGCCAATTTCATCTGGATCTGGTGGCTTGTTCACATTCATTTTGACTTGTTTATGAACCATATCCATAAAGTACCAGCCACTGACTAGATTGAGCTGAGCCAACAGTGAATCTATGAGGTGGGTCTGGAAATGACTCTATTGTATACACTGTCCTTTATCCTCATGTCTGATTTCATTGTATAATAATGAAGCAAACTTGACACAATAGTCTCTGTTTAAGATAAGAACAAGATGGCTGTCATAGTGCTGTTAATCTAATCAGCATTGTTATTAGTCAATTCTTTGCATCTATAATTAAGTTTTTCTTCAACTTCTATAGAGAATTAGTGAGATCTAATAAATCCCAATAACTCAAGGGGGGTAAATTTGCTAATGGGAGAATTTTCACCAGTTTCGCACAGCTCACACCAGTTTGCCAGGCTAAACTGTGCTACGTCTATATAATTCACTAATATGCTAAGTTTTGTCATGGGCACCAAACAATGGTGACTTTTCGCTAGCGTTACGTTGGTAGTGTGAGCATTTCTAAGCAAAGATGCGCCAACATTAATTTGTACCTAGTGAAAATTCACTAGTGATCTCGTGCTTAGGTCAATTTGCATAGGGCGGGTAATTTAAAGTTAATTTTAAGTTGTATGGACGTCTTTATTATAAATGTTTTTGCAAATGGGCAGCAGGAAGTGAGTGGGTGGAGCTTGGGAATAAGAATCAGACAAAGGAGCAGTCACATGGTGTGATTGTGTCTGCTGCTTGGAGGACAGAGCTGCAATAATCACGTCACAGAACCGACACAACGGCCCCCGAGCCACATTGTCCAGAGGTGACAGAAACCACCAATGGAGAGAGAAACCTCTATTTGTGCAAGAACATTGCTACTCAATGCTGGGCAGTTAAAGGGTTAAATGTGGGAAAAGTAAGCACCCCTTTACATGTCTCTGATTAGTATCTGGTGCACAAGATCAAGTGCAAATAATTAGATCCATGTTAGAGAGAATCTTGGAAGAACCCGTGTTATTTAAACCTCAGATATTTCGTTTGTTGCTCTTTGTTGCTGAAGTGAGAGGCATCACTATTCCTGTATTGATTGAGTTCTATGAGGCCAACAAACAAGGTTATAGATGCCGGCGAATCTGGGAAAGGATTTGATGGACTCCTGCTAACAGGAAGGTCCTTGTTGGCCCTTTTAGCTCAAAAAATATCAAAGAAAAGGAAAAGAAATATGTTTCGCTTAAGCTCTATTTATTCATGTTGAACAAGGGGGTAGACTGGCCCTAAAGTTATACTTTGTACAACTGCGTCTCTGCTGCAGGGCAGGTTGGGAAGCAGCAGTCTATGGGCAGGTTATTATTCTGAACTGAACCAGGCACAGAGTTTAGTAACATGATCCCAATGAAATATAGGCAAGTGCAGCCATTGATCAGAATAAATGAGCCCACAAGTCTTTCATTTCAGAACAAAGTTTGTTTTAGGAAAGAGAATTTCCATTAGAATTTAATAACAATATTGTATTTACTGGTAATAATCAGAATATCCCTGGAATATACCAACATGTTCCTATACCCAAATCCAAACAGATACATTTTCCCCTTATACCAGACAATTAACCCTTTATTTCCTTCCCCAGTGCCTGTAAAATGTAATACTTACTCAATACATAACAGTTTGGGTAAAAACGTGGACTTTTCCCATGGTAAAGTGAAGTTTCTCATAGACAAATCTACAGTCATCACCCCTCCGATCATGATGTCTCCTTCCTGGATATATTCATATTCCTCAACTACTTTAATGATCTGCAGGTGACAGGCAGGGTTCATAGGCTCAGATCTGATGGGTCCCACACACAGGGTTATAATATAGATCAGCACTTTCAGGGACTTTAATGCATTAGTGGATCTCAGCATTGCACCCAAGTAAAGCTCAGGGCACCCTAATATAAGCAGTAAATCAGCACATTTTCTCAGCAGCAGCAGCAGTAACACCGAGAGACACAGGGGCCCCAGGGTGCAGGTGTAGAACAGAGTAAGGGGCCCGATTAATCCAACCCTCATTTTATAGAGAACAGAGAGAGGATTTGTACAGTAGAATGAATATAGACACAGGCACCTGGGGGAGCTCAGCTCTATTCTGGAAATGGTACAATTAATGTTAGAATCTTTGCTCCGCCATAAAAATATCTTCTTTTTCTGTACACTTCAAATCCCTCCAGCAGCTCTGTGGCTTGTGTTCTGTATATTATCATAACCTGCCAAAATCATATGAAATTGGCCATTATTCATTATTATTCTTTTGCAAATTACATTTTTACGTCAGGGGCCTATTGGCTCCTAGCGGAGAAGTCCGGACCAAGGAGGAAGCCTCAGGATAAAGTTCAAGTTTGTGGTAACAAGAAAGGAATCAGGAGTAAATGTAGTCAATTCCAGGCAATAGATCAGAGAAGGCAGGCAGAGAAGGAGCAAAGTCAAAGTTCAGGCAGGGTCAAAAAGTCCAGGAGTCAGAATACAGTACAAGGAAAATAGGAACACCCAGGAATGCAACAAACAAATCCTATAATCGGCATTGAACCCGTGACCTCGGCGTCTTCTTATTTCAAATTTTTGTGCCAAGAGCACCAAGAAGAGTTCCATTGGGCACTCCTGACAGTACCCCCTTTACAAACACATTGTGGTTTCTTTGGAAACTGTTTCTAGAATTCCTGTCGGGGAGCATGGACATCAGCATGTTTTTCCCAGGAACACTTCTCAGGACCAAAACCCTTGCATTGGATCAAAAATTGTAGAGACCCTCTAGAGTCCAAAACCCTCTACACCTCAAATTTCTGTTGACCCTGTACAGGGACCAAAGAAGGATGGGTTTGCTCAGAAGAGAAGCAATTAGCGATTGACAGTTTCACCAGTGACACATGGAAAACCTTAGGGATTCACATCTCAGGAGGAAGCTGGAGTCTGACAACCACAGGATTAATAATCTCCACAACGGGGAATGAACAGCAAATTTTGGACTCAACTTGGGAGATGGAACTTTGAGGTGAATGTTTCTCATTGAAAGCCACACTTTGTCCCCAACTTTATATAAACAAAAAGATTTCCTTCTTTGATCAGCATAATTCTTGTGGGACAGGGAACTCTTTTCCAAATTAACTTTGGTAGTGTAGCTGACCAAATGGTGGACATGTGGCCTACATGATCATCAGCCACTGGAATATCAGACAAGAAGAAGTCTTGTGGGAAGGCTTGCAGATGTTGTCCATACATGGTTGAGAAAGGCGATCTTCCAGTGGAGGCATGACAAGTGTTATGAGAGAATTCTGCCCAGGGAAGTAGATCGACCCAATCGTCCTGACAAAGGGATACATGACTTCTCAGGAACTGTTCCAGCGATTTTTTTACTCTCTCTACTGAACCATTTGATTGAGGGTGAACTGGAGAGTGATACCCAGATACACAGAGAGCACCAAAACTTGGACACAAATTGGGAACCTCTGTCTGATACAATCTCTTCCAGAAAGCCATGAAGTCGGAAGATATATTGAATGAACAACAGAGAGTTCAACGGCAGAAGGGAGCTTTCGAAGAGGGATAAAGTGTGCCATCTTACTGAAGCATCACTGTTGAATACTGTAGAATAACTACCCATATTACAGTGTTCCCCTTGGAGGGTGGTAGTTCAACAATAAAGTATATAGCTAAATGAGTCCAAGGACAGGAAGGAATGGGTAGAGGTTGCAATAGACCGCAAGGACAAGAATGACTAGACTTGGTAGCGGCATAAGTCTTTCACATCCTTCTGAAGAGTTTTGTCCAGGTTGCTTGGAACAGTGGCTTTGCTAAAGGATGGGAATGTGGAAATCGGGTTGCACGTATACCATACCTATAGGGGTATCAGCAGGAGCAGAGGATTGGATAGATAGGATCTGGCTGCCAAGTGGAGGGAACAAGGAAGCAATGATTTTTGCAGGAGGAGCAATTGGTTCTTGGTCTTCACTGATGCGCCCCTCAGGAACAATGCTTCTGGATAGGGCATTTGTCTTCTGATTTCTGGAGCCAGGCGATATGTAAGGACAAAATTGAAACATGTGAAGAAGAGTGCCCACCGAGCCTGATGAGGATTCGGTCTCTTGAGAGTCTGGATGAATTCCAAGTTTCTGTGATTGGTATAAATGGTGATGGGGAAAGGTGCTTTCCCCAATCCTTGGAGCTCCCGACATCATAATTTTGTTCGGCAGGAGAGAATTTTTTCGAGAAGCAAGCACAAGAATGTAATTTCCCATCTGCAATTTGTCTCTGAGAGAGGATGTCTCCAGCCCTGACATCGAAAGTATCTACTTCAATGAAGTAGGGTTGCAGAAGGTCAGGATGTCAGAGGACAGGAGCCTGAGGTGAATGAATCTTTGAGGGACTTAAATGTTCTCAGAGCATGAGGGGGCCAGGCATTAGTTTCTCCTCCCTTCTGGATGACAGCCAAGAAAGGAGTGATACGGGACAAAAACCCCTTGATAAATTGTCTATAATAAATAGTGAAAATTACTAATCTTTGTATGGCCTTAGTACTTGTGGGGAGAGGGGATAGCCATGACGCCTCTCGGTGTAGGAATCTCCACCATCAGTGGGAGTTCTACTGTTGTTTGAGAGATTATTTCAGATGTTAACGGTCGATCATAAATCGCCAAAAGCCACAGGGGAATTGATAGAGGGAATAAGGGGATCTCCAGAAGTTTGGCAGAAGTGGCATCCATGAAATTTCCTGCAGCCCCAGAATCAAGAAAAGCAGATACATTGATAGTCTTAGAGATTAGCCAAATCAGTAATGGTAAAATAAATCTATGAGAGTTATTTTTGGGTGTAGACTTGATACCACCCAGGTAAAAGTTTTCAGTTCAACCTGAGTGTGGAGATTTCCCCAACTTCGAAGGACAGTTGTTGGCAAAATGGGTTTTACCGCCACAGTACAGGCATAGTCCAGCCAGTCATCTCTGGAGTTTCTAAAGTCAATAGCATACTCACTGGCACTGCAATTTCTCTGCCGGGAGAAATTTCTCTACAAGGTGGAATGAGGCATTAATGACATGACAGTTCGAAAAGCCTTAAAAAAGCTTTGGCATCGAAGGTCAGCGGAGAATTCTTCACCCAGAGAGGTGTTGCCCACTCTAGAGGTTTACCCTCCAATCTGGTTGAAACCCAAACTGGATCAGACACTGAGTAATGAAACCTCTGCAGGCTTGAGGATCCCCATTATAGTGATGTGATGAAGGGATGCAGGGCTCACCAGCCAATGAAGTCGCTAAAGGAGGAGTAACTGCCACAGGAGGATTTCCAGCATCCAGAGACTCAGGAGGAATACGGGAGAGAAGGGCCTCTAGTACTTGCCCTATACGATTTTGCTGAGCTTCATAAGATTCCATGCGATTTGCCAACCGCCAGAGAGATCTTTCCACATCCGGCAGAGCTTCCTCAGTGGCGTCCATGGCCCGATTATAATGTCAGGTAGAAGCTTCAGGACAAAGTTCAAGTTTGCTGTAACCAGAAAGGAATCAGGAATAAACATGGTCAATTCCAGGCAATAGTTCAATAGGCAGGCAGAGAAGGAGCAAAGCCAAGGTTCAGGCAGGGTTAAGAAGTCCAGGATACAAGGAACATCCCTAAACAAATCATATAATTGGGTATTGAACCCATGACCTCAGCGTCTTCTCATTTCAAATTTTTGCTCTAAGTGCATGACTTCATAGCACCAGTATCAAGGCACCAGAATCGTCCCACGTGGGTCATGGGCGCTGCCATCTTGAATGTGACACTGACAGTGTCCCTCTACTATTGCCCCTGAACTGCCATTATGAAAATGGCAGTTCATTGTTACTTATCAATAGTTTTTGTAAAATGTAACTGTTGCAGCTTTACAGTATGTGCCACATTATAGACTGCAACTGCATCAATGACATATTGACATATTGACTGTAGGGTGACCCATTGTGTTGAGTGGATTACATAAGAGAAATAAGTAATCAAACACAATCTGGTTACACAGTTACATAGTTACATAGTTAAATCGGGTTGAAAAAAGACAAAGTCCATCAAGTTCAACCCCTCCAAATGAAAACCCAGCCCCATACACACACCCTTCCCTACTGTCACATAAATGATATATCCCCATATCTATACTAACTATAGAGCTTAGTATCACAATAGCCTTTGTATTATGTCTGTCCAAGAAATCATCCAAGTCCCTCTTATAGTCATTAACTGAATCATCACCCGGCAGTGCATTCCCCAACCTCACTGTCCTCACTGTGATGAACCCCCTACTCTGTTCCTTTAAATGAAACTTCTTTTCCTCTAGTCTGAAGGGGAGGCCTCTGGTACGTGATTCTCTTTATGGGTAAAAAGGTCCCCTGCTATTTGTCTATAATGTCCTCTAATGTACTTGTAAAGTCTAATCCTGTCCCCTCACAAGCGCCTTTTTTGGTGTATTACATGTATCCGGTCATACTTTTAGTAAAGGGGACCCATGGAAATGAGCCCGAAGGGTTTAGTGCTTGGGCAGGTAAAAGAGGAACCGGGTGGAGCAGTGTGATTGTTTGTCACAGCAATGGGTGGGGTGCGGTGGGCTGTCCTATGGGGCCGAAAAGGGAAGAAGAAAACAGAAGGGGTAGTACAAGTGTGAGAGATAGGCCTGGGCGGCTAGGTTCCAATTGGGTGACATGGTATGTGGGTGGGTTGGGAAGGTTAAGTGGCTGAGGACTAGCCTCAAATTTGGAAATCGTGCCAGGTTGTTACATTATATGTGGTTATATGCAATCGGCAATGGTTTATGTACTTGTTTATGTATTTGTTCATGAATATTGTTATGGATGGTTAATACTGTGTATGTGTCAGTGCTACGCAATATGTTGGCGCTGTATAAATACATGTTAATAATGTGCCTGGGTTGTTGTTATCTACAGTAGTATGTATAATAAACTAAACTGCCGCCTCTCCACCCAGATCTATTTGGTGTCAATGTCGGTTATTGGGGAAGAAGGGACCTACGTAGGTATTGAGGATCCACAAGTCAAGGTAAATCGGAGCTGTTGTGTTATAAAGTATACAGAAATGCCCCCCACATTAGATGAACACAAACAAGACTTTCATCCATTAACCTGCCAAGCATGTAGGTATGCCAAGCATGTTGGATCCCAGTGGGCGGCCCTTATTTCTTAAAATGGCAATTTTCTATTTAGCATTACAATAGCACCTGCTATTAAAAAAAAGTATATTATTATGAAAATGGTTCATTTACATGAAGCAGGGTTTCACATATGAGCTGTTTTATGCAATATATTTTTATAGAGACCTACATACATAGTAACATAGTAACATAGTAAGTAAGGTTGAAAAAAGACACATGTCCATCGAGTTCAACCTTTTTTTTTTATTATTAACTACCTATCTGCCAGTTGATCCAGAGGAAGGCAAAAAAAACCATCTGAAGTCTCTCCAATTTGCCTTAGAGGGGGAAATATTCCTTCCTGACTCCAAATTGGCAATGGGACTAGTCCCTGGATCAACTTGTACTATGAGCTATCTCCCATATCCCCTCACTTGCTAAACACCATCCAACCCCTTCTTATACCTATCTAATGTATCAGCCTGTACCCCTGATTCACTTCCCAGCTCTCCCTGTAACACCCCTTTCCCTCCTCTAATCTCATTGGCTCCCTCCTGTCTGCTGGGAGGAGCTACTGATGAATAAAGCATCCGACCCTTCCTTGTACCTATCTAATGTACCAGCCTGTACCCCTGATTCACTTCCCAGCTCTCCCTGTAACACCCTTTCCCTCCTCTAATCTCATTGGCTCCCTCCTGTGTGCTGGGAGGAGCTACTGGTGAATAAAGCATCCGACCCTTCCTTGTACCTATCTAATGTATCAGCCTGTACCACTGATTCACTTCCCAGCTCTCCCTGTAACACCCTTTCCCTCCTCTAATCTCATTGGCTCCCTCCTGTGTGCTGGGAGGAGCTACTGGTGAATAAAGCATCCAACACTTCCTTGTACCTATCTAATGTATCAGCCTGTACCACTGATTCACTTCCCAGCTCTCCCTGTAACACCCCTTTCCCTCCTCTAATCTCATTGGCTCCCTCCTGTCTGCTGGGAGGAGCTACTGGTGAATAAAGCATCCGACCCTTCCTTGTACCTATCTAATGTATCAGCCTGTAATGTAAGGGTATGAAGCCATGTTCTACAATATATTTGTATTTATTTACCTGTACTAGTCACTTCAGTCAGTAGATGGTAGCAAAGGAGAAGGAATAAGTACAATGCCGTATATAGTAATGAAAGTTTATATTCATTCACATCTCAAAACGTGAATAAGGCTAATTTAGGGGAGTACAAGACTAGGGGAGATTGTGGATGCACACCTAAGGCCAATTTCAAAAAGTTTAAAGCCCTGTCTAAATGATTCAAGTAAATATACAAGTGCATGTAATTTTGAAACAGGGTTTTTTTGTTACAAAGTTATGATCATAATATTGATAAGCCACCATACCACGTCAAGGTAAAACCCCACATGGTGGTCCCTAACTTATTTATCTTTAGTCATAGTAAAAAAGGAACATTACCTCTCTGTGTAGTAACAATTCTTTATGTAAACATCTCCTGTGCTTTGGTTTCAAACTCTGTGCTAGATCCTCCCCCGCCAACTGCTAAGCGGCTTTTAAGAGGGAGAGACTGCCTTAACCAACGCCCATTTTAGAAAAGTAGAAATCAGGTGTTGTAATTAAAATCAAGGTAGAGTGATATGTGCAGTTGCACAATAGTGTGTATACATGTGTAAGTGAAATGTGAAGGTGTGTATGGTAGTGGTAAGGGAAAGTGTATGTGTATTAGGGAGTATGTATGAAAGTAAGCATAGAATGAAAGGGTGTAGAAGAGAAATAAATGAAAGACACAATAAGTGTGTGTGTACATAGAGAAGTGTCTAATGGGACGTTGGTTTTTTCACGGCTAGATCCTCCCATGCCGCTAGCATCTATGGCTTTTAAGGGAGACAGATTGCACAAACCAAGGCACAACAAGTGAGGGGGACCACCAAAAGTAAAAAGGGGGGGTATGAGGGTGCAATAACCACATGTGGGGTTTTACCTTGACGTGGTATGGTGACTTATCAATATTATGATCATAACTTTGTAACAAAAAAAACCCTGTTTCAAAATTACATGCACTTGCATATTTACTTGAATCATTTAGACAGGGGTTTAAACTTTTTGAAATTGGCCTTAGGTGTGCATCCACAATCTCCCCTAGTCTTGTATTTGCCAGGAGCTTTGGCTAAGCTCATGTGGTTATTGCACCCTCATACCCCCCCTTTTTACTTTTGGTGGTCCCCCTCACTTGTTGTGCCTTGGTTTGTGCAATCTGTCTCCCTTAAAAGCCATAAATGCTAGCGGCATGGGAGGATCTAGCCGTGAAAAAACCAACGTCCCATTAGACACTTCTCTATGTACACACACACTTATTATGTCTTTCATTTATTTCTTTTTTACACCCTTTCATTCTATGCTTACTTTCATACATACTCCCTAATACACATACACTTTCCCTTACCACTACCATACACACCTTCACATTTCACTTACACATGTATACACACTATTGTGCAACTGCACATATCACTCTACCTTGATTTTAATTACAACACCTGATTTCTACTTTTCTAAAATGGGTTGCGTTGGTTAAGGCAGTCTCTCCCTCTTAAAAGCCGCTTAGCAGTTGGTGGGGGAGGATCTAGCACAGAGTTTGAAACCAAAGCACAGGAGATGTTTACATAAAGAATTGTTACTACAGAGAGGTAATGTTCCTTTTTTACTATGACTAAAGATAAATAAGTTAGGGACCACCATGTGGGGTTTTACCTTGACGTGGTATGGTGGCTTATCAATATTATGATCATAACTTTGTAACAAAAAAACCCTGTTTCAAAATTACATGCACTTGTATATTTACTTGAATCATTTAGACAGGGCTTTAAACTTTTTGAAATTGGCCTTAGGTGTGCATCCACAATCTCCCCTAGTCTAATTTAGGGGAGTGACCTGAACCCCACAAGTGTGCTTGTGAACTGTAATTACAGGTTTGTGGTTGTATGAACAAATTAGATTAATGCATCACAGATTATCTAAGGAGGCGGGGTCCTGAGAGGAACAGGAAGTGATGTGTGGGTTCCTTCTACAGCACCTAAGGACAGTTTTGCAGTGAACGATCTGGGGGTTTCCTGTCTGTGTGGTTTGGCTGTGGAAAGACCTGTGGATCCAGAAGGAAGCATGGAAAGCTTGCTTAAAGCACCCAAGGAACTGTAAGCGCAGCCTTGCTACATCATAGTGCATACCAGTGACATTTTGTATATTACAGTACATTGCTAGAGACATACTTCGCTGGGCTTGGAACTACATACAGGGAAGCCTCGTGTAAAGAGAAGGACACATTACCTGTGCATTACAAATAGTATTGCGCAATACTTAAGGGTGCACCCCAAAGACAAAGACCGGAAAGGAACATTTAGGGGCAGCCAGGCTGCTTCGTGGACTGTGGGGGAATATTTAGCTGGAGCTAGTTTTAGGTTAGGCAGTATTACTGTTACTGTGTGATTTATACCTTGTTATCTGACTGTTTATACATGCCCAGCTATTTATTGTTTATTATTGTTCAGTAAACTTCACTGCTGGGTAAGAACCGTTGTCTGTGTGGCATCGTGTACCCTCTGAATCTGTGGGCCCACCCCTCGCCCCCCGCATGGTACATTGATCTCCATGCAGAACCCAGCCGATCATGAGGCCGCTCCTGCCATAGCCCCCATTGCCCCTCCTGCCATTGGAGTAGCTCCGACCATGTGTTTGCCCGCAGGAGCAATACTGAACTAGCTAGTACGGTTTGACAGCCAGAACATGCTGCTAGAAGACTGGGCCACGTACCTTAAAAGTACCCTTAGGTTGTACAATTTGACTCCTGATCTGCAATCCGATATGGCGCTGAACGCCCTGGAAGGGGATGCGAGACGCACTGTAATGCTATGCCCAGAGGAGGAGAGGAAGACTCTGGAGGCCATACTCTCAATTCTTGAGCCTATCGACGGAGAAACGGCCAGTACTGGCAGCCTTAGGTCTCGCTTATTCACTCGCTTCCAGCGTGAAGATGAGACTATCCCCCAGTTTGCAAATGCTCTTCAAGAGATATGGGCACACATACAGAGAAGAGAGGCCAATGGCGCTAATGTTCTTGGAACTGGAGACCAAATCCTTCGGGACCAGTTTGTTCTGGGATTGCGCAGTCCGTCCCCCTCAGCCAGATCCTCAGGGAACGTATGCTGGTGGATGCTACGCTGCAATTTCACAAGGTACAGGCTGAAGTGGTGGCCAGAGACAAGGAGGAGGCCTACGGGGCTTACACCGTGAGGATGCAGGCTGTAAGAAGTCCAAGAACTCTTTCTGAGGAAGGGGAGCTGCGAGAGACAGTGAAGGCACAACACAGTGTTGGGTTTGTCAAGAAAGAGGACATATTTCCCGTCAATGCCCGCAAAGCGGCCTACGTCCGGAACAGCTGCCGTTAAACAGGAATCCCTTGCGGTAGTGGGGCACACCACGGGGCAGCCAAGCTATTCCTAACGACCTAACGACCCCCGGGACCTGGTGGCCGAAAGCCCCTACCTAACCGTGCAAATTGAAGAACAGATGGTGGGATGTCTTATAGACACAGGGTCAGAAGTTACCACAATGCCAGTGGAGTTCTTCAAAAAGCACTTCGGACACCTGTTGAAACCTGACAAGGGTACTGTGATTAAGCTGACGGCGGTAAATCAGACTGCTATACCAGTGTTCGGAGTGGCTTGGATGCGGATGAAGCTATGTGGACAGGACGTCGGCAGGAAGGGAGTGGTACTGGTAGAGAATCCGGCTCGGTGTGGAGCTCCCATGGTATTGGGGATGAATGTCCTGAGAGGGCTAGATCAGCTCCTGTTTACAAAGGAGGGACCGAGCTACTGGAAGAAAACGACTTCTCACAAGCCTACCCAGAGGGTATTCCAGAGGCTGATCTGGACCTGCGGTATCTGCAAAAGCACCCCTGAAGATAAGCCAGTGGGAGCAGTGTATGCCCCATATGGAAGAGCCTGTATTGTACCCCCGCGACAGGAAAAGATTATACGAATGCCTGTTGGAGGCTGGCGGAAATTGAATGGGATAGGAGTGCTAGTAGAGCCACTGGGTGTGTCAGAAGCTGGACGGAGCCCAGTGATTGCCAGAACCATTGTGACAGTAATGGACGGTCATGTGGTAGTCTGGTGTGTCAACATACATGACCATGAAGTTACCTTTCATGCTGGAGAGAAAGTGGCTGAGCTACATGTTCTGCAAGGAGTACCACTCACAGGTAGAGAATTCGCCCTACGGTCCGTTGAAAATGATATCTGGATCCTGGCAGTGGACCAGAACTCAGTGGAAGAGCCCAGGCCTGAATGGAATGGCAGGTGGATCTTGGAGCAAATGAAGATCGATGCGGACCAATTCACCGCCGACCAGTTGGAGAAGATAGAAGTAGTATGGGAGTTTCAATCCACTTTTTCCCGGTGTGAAGAGGACTTTGGCTGTACCACAGTTATAGAACATGAAATACTGACTGTGGATACTCCTCCAATTCGAGAAAGGTACCGGCAGATTCCGCCCACTCTCTACCAAGAGGTGAAGACAATGATGTCTCAGATGTTAGGTAGTGGAGTAGTCAAAGTGAGCCAGAGTCCATGGGCGGTGCCAGTGGTCTTGGTGCAGAAGAAGGATGGGTCCTTGAGGTTTTGCGTGGACTATAGAAAGTTAAACGCTGCCACAGTAAAGGACGCTTTTCCCCTGACCAAGGATTGAAGAGTCCCTGACAGCACTACAGAGGGCCAAGTATTTCTCAACCTTGGACTTGGCAAGTGGCTACTGGCAAGTACCTATGGCAGAAAAGGATAGACAGAAGACAGCCTTTATCTTACCTATGGGGTTATATGAGTTCAACAGAATGCCTTTCGGACTAACAAATGCTCCGGGTACATTTCAACGCCTAATGGAACACTGCCTTGGTGATCTGAACTTTGAGTCAATTCTGATCTACCTGGATGACATAATAGTCCATGCTCCGACGTTTGAAGAACATTTGAGAAGATTGCTGCAAGTGTTAAGTAGATTCCGTGCCCATGGTCTCAAGATCAAACTGAGGAAGTGTCATCTCTTTCAAACAAGCTTAGAGTATCTGGGACACGTTGTATCAGCTGAGGGAGTTCGTCCTGCAGAGAGTAAGATAGAGGCAGAGAGTAAGATAGAGGCAGTGAGTAAGTGGCCACAGCCTAAGACACTTCGAGAAGTGAAGGCGTTTCTTGGACTGGCTGGATATTATCGAAGATTTATAAAAGGCTTCGCAAAGATCGCCGGACTACTATACGAGCTCTTGAGAGGGACTGCCCAGGGTCCGAAGACACGACCCACATCATGGGGGTTGTTGCAGCAGCAGGCTTTTGATGAGTTGAAGAGAGCCCTGATCAGTGCCCCCATCCTGGCATATGCTCAGCATGACAAACCATTTATGCTCTACACAGATGGAAGTCTGCATGGATTAGGAGCGGTGCTGGCCCAAGAACAAGACGGGCAAGAACGAGTCATTGCCTATGCTAGTCACTCCCTACGGGACTCTGATCGCAATCCGGAAAATTACAGCTCCTTCAAACTCGAGTTGTTGGCGTTGGTCTGGGCAATGACTGAAAAGTTCTCAGGGTATCTCACTGGAGCAAAGGTCCTAGTAAGGACAGACAATAACCCCTTGGCTCACCTGCAGAATGCAAAGCTTAGAAGGCTGGCAAGGCTGGCGAAGTTTGATTATACCATCAAGTACTGTGCTGGTAAGGAGAATGCAAATGCAGATGCCCTGTCCAGAGTCACCTGGGAAGCCCCAACAGATGAGGTGGATGAAGAAGATGAAAGGACTGAGACACCCGATCTGGGCCGAGTGCCACGGCAGCCACCCATAGCAAGCTCAAGTGGGGTGGCTACCCATAACACGGTGTTGCTGGGAAAGACAGAGGAAGAATGGGCTCAGGTGCAAGATGATGATCTTGAATTAAAGACGATCAAACAATGGGTGAAGACAGGGATATGGCCCAAAATGGAAGAGCGAAGTCGCTTGTCCTCAGATGGATGGAAGCTGTTGCAACAGTGGGATCAGCTGCAAATCCAAAATAGAATAATGTACCGGAAGGTGTTTCTACCTACTGATCTTGAGGAAAGGTGGCAGATGGTGATACCCAGTAACCTGGCTCGTAAAGTGGCCTTCGAGGGACATCAGAAGGGGGCCCACTTTGCCGTGGAGAAGACATACAAGTGGTTACAGAGATTAGTGTACTGTCCGCAGTTGGAGCAGATTGTCCGTGAAGTGTGTCAGAAGTGTCGAGCATGTGAACTGGCGAAACCTCCTGAACAGAGGGCACCAAGTCAAGTTATTAAGACATTGGCGCCACTGGAAATCTTAATGATTGTTTATATCTTGATTGGTCAGTCAGTGAGTGGACACCAATATTGCCTTGTGATGACTGATCACTTTACAAAGTTCGCTGTGGCGGTACCCACCACTGACCAGACGGCAGAGTCAGCTGCCCGTGCAGTGTGTCTACACTTCATACAGGTGTGTGGATGTCCAAAGCGGATTCATTCCGATCAAGGAGCTTGCTTCCAAGGGAAGTTAATGGAGCAGCTATGTCGGTTGTATGGGATGGAGAAGTCAAGGACGATGCCATATCACCCACAGGGAAATGGAGTCTGTGAAAGGTTCAACAGGATGCTTCTACAGATGCTTCACACTCTGGAGAAAGAAAAGAAGCTGTGCTGGCCCGAGTATTTGCCTGAACTACTATGGGCATGCAATAATCGTGTTCATAACACTACCGGCTATACTCCACATATGCTGCTGTTTGGTCGCCCAGGACAGGAAGTTGCCGAAATGAATCTGGGTCCACTGTCGGAAGAGTCCCCTAGGACAGTTTACTCATGGGTGCAGGAGCACCAGGACAAACGGAGAACTGTATATCGGCTGGTCAATGAGAAGTTGCAACAACTAACCACTACGGATCACCAGTGCAGACTGCACCCTTGACGCCGAGTGACCGAGTATTGGTGCGTGCTAAACGGCCCACAGATAAATTGGATGACCGCTGGGAACCACAACCATATATTGTAAAGAGGCAGGTGTATCCGGAAGGCCCAGTCTACGATTTGCAAAAGGAAAACTCTACTGGACTGATTCGAAGATTACATCGCAACATGCTCAGGCCCTGTCTCTCAGAGAGTTGCCCCACGACAGACAATTCTGGTGATGTTCAGCAGCGACCTTCGAAACCTCTGAGTCCAAAAGATGTAGGATGTGTGTAATTCCTACATTTCCTTCACAAACTAGTGAATCACCCGCTCGCAATGGGGAGGCAGCGGAGGCTACCCCTGAGAATGCTCTATCACCCCGGGAGGAGCCAGGCCTTATTCCTACACCAACTACAGAAAACTTAGGCTTACGCAGGTCGGAGTGCTCCACGTCAGGTGAAGCTGTCGGGTCGCCAATGTTTTAGTGGGGTGGCATGTAAGGGTATGAAGCCATGTTCTACAATATATTTGAATTTATTTACCTGTACTAGTCACTTCAGTCAGTAGATGGCAGCAAAGGAGAAGGAATAAGTACAATGCCGTGTATAGTAATGAAAGTTTATATTCATTCACATCTCAAAATGTGAATAAGGCTAATTTAGGGGAGTGACCTGAACCCCACAGGTGTGCTAGTGAACTGTAATTACAGGTTTGTGGTTGTATGAACAAATTAGATTAATGCATCACAGATTATCTAAGGAGGCGGGGTCCTGAGAGGAACAGGAAGTGATGTGTGGGTTCCTTCTACAGCACCTAAGGACAGTTTTGCAGTGAACGATCTGGGGGTTTCCTGTCTGTGTGGTTTGGCTGTGGAAAGACCTGTGGATCCAGAAGGAAGCATGGAAAGCTTGCTTAAAGCACCCAAGGAACTGTAAGCGCAGCCTTGCTGCATCATAGTGCATACCAGTGACATTTTGTATATTACAGTACATTGCTAGAGACATACTTCGCTGGGCTTGGAACTACAAGTAGGGAAGCCTCGTGTAAAGAGGAGGACACATTACCTGTGGATTACAAATAGTATTGCGCAATACTTAAGGGTGCACCCCAAAGACAAAGACCGGAAAGGAACATTTAGGGTCAGCCAGGCTGCTTCGTGGACTGTGGGGGAATATTTAGCAGGAGCTAGTTCTAGGTTAGGCAGTATTACTGTTACTGTGTGATTTATACCTTGTTATCTGACTGTTTATACATGCCCAGCTATTTATCATTTATTATTGTTCAGTAAACTTCACTGCTGGGTAAGAACCGTTTCTGTGTCTGTGTGGCATCGTGTACCCTCTGAATCTGTGGGCCCACCCCTCGCCCCCGCTTCAGTACCACTGATTCAGGGAGACAATTCCACATCTTCACAGCTCTCACTGTAAAAAAAACCCCTTCCCAATATTTAGCTGGAACCTCTTTTCTTCTAATCGGAATGGGTGACCTTGTGTCAGCTGGAAAGACCTACTGGTAAATAAATCATTAGAGAGATTATTATATGATCCCCTTATATATTTATACATAGTTATCATATCACCCCTTAAGCGCCTCTTCTCCAGAGTGAACATCCCCAATTTGGCCAGTCTTTCCTCATAGCTAAGATTTCCCCTTTACCAGCTTAGTTGCCCTTCTCTGTCCCCTCTCTAATACAATAATGTCCTGTTTGAGTGATGGAGACCAAAACTGTACGGCATATTCTAGATGGGGCCTTACCAGTGCTCTATACAGTGGGACCCCCTCCTCCCGTGACTCTCTGCCCCTTTTAATACAGCTTAAGACCTTATTTGCCCTTGATGCTGCTGACTGGCATTACTTGCTACAGCCAAGTTTATCATCTACAAGGACTCCAAGGTCCTTTTCCATAATGGATTTGCCTAGTGCAGTCCCATTAAGGGTATAAGTGGCTTGGATATTTTTACATCCCAGGTGCAGGACTTTACATTTATCAACATTGAATCTCATTTGCCACTTAGCTGCCCAGATTGCCAGTTTGTCAAGATCATGTTGCAAGTGCCACATCCTAGATGGAATAAATTGGGCTGGATAATTTTGTCATCTGTAAACACTGATACATTACTTACAACACCCTCCCCTAAGTCATTAATGAACAAGTTAAATAAAAGTGGACCCAATACTGAGCCCTGGGGGACCCCACTAAGAACCTTACTCCAAGTAGAGAATGTCCCATTAACAACCACCCTCTGTACCCGATCCTGTAGCCAGTTTCCTATCCACGTGCAAACGACTTCATTAAGCCCAACAGACCTTAGTTTAGAAAGCAGTCGTTTGTGGGGCACAGTATCAAATGCTTTGGCAAAATCCAAATAGATCTACTGCCCGCCCACTGTCCAGAATCTTACTTACCACATCATAAAATGCAATCAAATTTGTCTGACATGACCTATCCTTCATAAAGCCATGCTGATTGCTGCTCATAATGCCATTGATTAGGACAACATTTTGAATGTGCTCCCTTAACAAGCCTTCAAATAATTTGCCCACCACAGATGTCAAGCTTACTGGCCTATAATTGCCAGTCTGAGATCGTAATCCCTTTTTAAATATTGGAATAACATCAGCTTTTCTCCAATCCATAGGCACCATACCAGATGAAAGTGAATCTGAGAAAATCAGAAATAGGGGCTGGTCTAAAACTGAACTAAGCTCTCTTAGAACCCAGGGGTGTATGCCATATGGCCCTGGAGCCTTGTTATATTAATTTTTATTAAAGCTTTTTGAATCATATCCTGAGTCAGCCACTGACTAGATTGAGCTGAACCATCAGTGCAGTTATTAAGTGAGCCTGGGAACTCACACTCCTCTATTGTATACACTGAAGAAAAGAACTGATTTAACACATTTGCCTTTTCTGTATCTGTTACAACCATACTGGTACCATTATTTAATGGAGCAACACTCTCAACCTGCATCTTTTTACTATTAATATATTTAAAAAACTTTTTAGGGTTAGTTTTCACCTCCACCACAATTAACTCTTCATTTCCTTTCTTAGCCTTCCGGATTGCAGATTTACAACATTTATTACAGTGTTTATATTCATTAAATGCAGATTTGTAGTTATTAAATGCCTTTCTCTTCTTTCCCATTAACTTCTTTACCTCTGTATTAAGCCACACAGGATGATTCTTAGAGCTTCTACGTTTAGTCCTTAAGGGAATAAATTGAGAACAGTAATGATTTAATATCATTTTAAAGGACAACCATTTCTGTTCTGTGTTTTTAGCAGAAAACCTAATGCCCCAATCAATGCTCTGTAGGGCAGCCCTCAAGGCACTAAAATTAGCTTTTCCAAAATTCATGGTTTTTGTTGCCCCAGTATATATTTGTTTTTTTTTTTGCACCAGACATTAAAAGATATAACATTTACGAACCTTGGTTCACACAACAAATGCACATTTACAGATGATGTATGTCTCATTGCTTATTGTATGTACATGTTGGCATGCTGCTTTGTGTTTTCCGATAGCAGTAATTGACTGTACACTAATGTTGTGATAAACAATAAAAATTTATTGAAGTAAAAATGATATAACATTATGGTCACTATTACCCAGGGGTTCAATGACTTGCATATTTGCTATAAGTTCTGGGTCATTACAGATCACTAGATCCAGAATAGCATTTTTTCTGGTTGGCTCCTCAACAACCTGTGCCATAAAATTGTCATGTAACAGTTTATAAACTTGTTCCCATTAACTGATCTGGCAGTATTGTTGCTCCAGTCAATATCTGGGTAATTAAAATCCCCCATTATCATTACTTTACCTAAACTAGCAGCCTTTTCTATTTGCATTAGGAGCTTTGTCTCTTCCTCCTCACTTACATTAGGGGGTCTATAGCGACTCCTACAATTAATTTGCTGGACTCTTTACAATTGGTGAAGAACTCCACCCATACGACTTCTGCCCCCTCATTTTCTAACATAACCTCCTCCTTTATATTGTACGGGGGTATAGTTTTCCTTTAAATGGCCTTTGCTCACACATGTACACACAATAAGCTTTGCTAAAGGTAGCTCTGTTGCATATAGTAACACACTCACTTATACACACACATTGACACAACTTTAAGAACTTTTTTTGCTCTACATTTTATGATTTTGTCATTTGTGTTTCCAGTAAAAATTTGGTTTATTTCACAGTGTGAAACTCAGGGAAACAAGCACTTAGCGGAGAGATAAAGATAATATAGTGTAGTATGTTGTATTAGTGGTGTAGTGACATTCATTTTGTATCATGTTTTTTTTTTTAAACTATTTTATCTAGTAAATTATTTTATTTATTGATATATTGCATCAATGTATTGTATATTTATTCCAATAAATGTAAACAAAATGTATTGATATTGAATTGATCAGTGGTTGGGATATTAATTGATATGTTTTATAATCATTTTAATTGATATAGTTTTAAGTATCATTTAATTAACTGTTCCTGTCTGTATGTTAAGGAAATTTAAGTTTTTTGTTTTTAGCTTATGGCAAAGACTTTTAGTCAGGAACAATGTGAAGCTGAATAGTGAGAGACAGGAGACAGTCGGCATGAAGATGTGCTCAAACCCTAGAGGATGAAGTAAAGTGAAAAGAACAGGCACATGTTGCTAATTGTATTGCTATAACCTCGTTATATGGAAAGCAAAACTCAGAGATAAGGCAATTTCAAATAGAATGAGGTTTATTGAGTTTAAAAAAGAACATTTAATGGTTTTGCTTTGGGAAAGCAGTCAATGCGACACTGAAGTGTAACCTGAGGCTTTGCCAAAGACACTCCCCTTCTCACAAGCTTTTATAGTTTAAAATGGGAGTACACATATCTACGTAAATGTTGGAAGAGAACTAAATGTTCTTATCTACAGATATTTCAACAGAAAATAGTTTCCCCCTTACAACTGTCCCTCAGCCTTGCAGTTCTTTATCTGTTAAAAGCAGACACAGGGAGGAATCAGTAAATAAAGAAAATACTTCTGTAGAAGGGGCCTGCCTCATCTAGGGTTGCCACCTTTATGTCTGGTCGAGACCGGGCGGGGGGCGGGTTCGTGACATCAGTGGGTGTGTCTGTGATGTCAGTGGGCGGACCTGTGATGTCAGTGGGCAGGGCTATGACGCGGCGATCGGCCGATCGCCGTGTCAATCAAGGGAATCCCGCCCGGTTTTCCTTATTTGGAAAACCAGGCAGGAAGTATAGACCCAGGCATCCCCTCAAAATACCGGGCTGTCCGGGTCAAAACCGGACAGGTGGCAACCCTAGCCTCATCTAGTATCTGCTGACACTCTGAATTCTGTCAGTAACTTACAAAATGGACTCTGATCACAGGGGTGTCATTTATAAGAGAAATAATAAATGGGGGAACATCACCCCTCCCTTCACCTTTCCTGCCTTGGGCAGTTGGTTTTTGCTGAGTCAGAATGATAGGGGTATTTGTTATTAGACTATTAGTATTTATGTTTTTTTATAACTTACCGATCCGCTTGTGCTCCTCTTCAGAAATGGTGACCCTGCCTTCTATAGGAGATAGCCAGGGAGGCCACATGATGGATCATCTGTCACCATTTCTGAAGAAAAGCACAATCAGAGAATCAGTAAGTTATTTCTTAATAAAGACTTTGCTAATTTTAAGTCAAAAGTGTCTTGGTGTTTATTTCGTTAAACAGAAACTCATTTTTAAAAAAAAAAAAATTTTAAGTTACTGGTCCTTAAAGAGAAGTGAAACATGAGCATTTTGGCATTGAAGCCTCTGATGAAGTTTGTAATTGACAAAACACATCAGGCATAAGCAACCAACAATGCCGGCCAGAATCAATTCCTCAGTCCGGGATTCGGAAATATGGATGGACTAAACAGGGATTCGATATGTAATTTTAAAAAAGTTTTGTTTCTAATAAAGTTTTTAAAACTATATTTGCACTTTATATGTTCCATAACAGTAGGAAGCAATTTGGTTCTGTGATACATGAAAGTTTGTAGCTAAACGTCTGTAATCATTATGTGTACTTTCAGAAAATAAATGGTTTTCTAGGTAGTGTTAGGGGGGGGTCTTATGGAACATAATACACACACCGGGTGCTTGTATCACAGCAGATAGAGTTTCAGTAAAAAAAAAAATCATATGCACTATTGTCCTTTGAGTACCTATGTACACCACATGTTTGGTATATCTATGCATATTAGACATTAAAGTTTTCAGTACACCCCTGGATCACATATTTAGGGTGGTTTATGCTCATATATTACTAAATATAAGTCATTTAATGGGATAAAATGCAAGCTTAGTGATGCTTTTCAGAAATCTCATAAAACAGCTATGTTCATCATAGCTTTTTAGTTTAGCAGTTTGCAGTAGAAAGATGCATTTACCCAATTTTAATTCATCAGAATCTGTACTTTCGGAAAATATTTACACAAAAGTATAGAATTGGGAGCACCTTCCATCAGTAAAGAAAACAAATTAATGGTGTGCAGGGTCAAGTGAGATACTCATTAAACAAAACAATTGGAAAAAATGACCCATTTAGTTGCATCTGCCCATTCTTTAGTCAAAGATTTCCACCACAAATGAGTAAAACATAACTTTTAATAATAACAAAAGTAAACATCCAGAAATCATAACTAACGGTTAAAAATCTAATTTGGATGGAACGCTATATAGGCTCTATTGTCAATAATTTTTACCCAGATAATTGAGGGTTAGGTTCTACTAAACTCCTGAACAGAAACTGTAGCCCATATTAATATCCAATTGCAGCAACTGCAAATATCCAGAATTCCCTACCACCACCCATGAGTACTTTCATGCAGAGGCCACTTTTAGCAAGAGTACGGACGCCCTGCCTAGTTAGTTAATCTAAAAAGGTGTGTGTCCACTTGAGATATGTCTGTAATAAGCACTAACCAGAGCCAGCCCCCACCACCCGTGAGTTCCTCCGCATTAACAAGGTAGACTAGAGGCCATGTTAAGCAAAGTTATGTCACTCTGCCTAATTAAGCTAAAAGAGTGTTTGCCTGACCTGCATTTTGCTCAAAGCTCTCAGCGCAAGTGAAACACGCAACAGGCGCACACTTTTATTTTGGGAAATCATTGCTACTCAATAGTTTAAAGTAGAAAGACATGGTTACCCATTTTGGATTAGTCTGGATTAATTTTAGGGTCACTAAATGCCAAAAAGGGGGGTTGTGGCCAGTTACTTTGGTAATCCTATGCACAATGGGAAATAAAATTGTTCAGTAGATCCCTGGCAATCATATTTAGGAATTTTGTTTCTTGGTATCGTATGCTATATTGGAGATAAAATGCTTTGAGGTGATTTTCAGCTATTTCATCAAAACCAACAAATTTAAAAAAGCTATTTAATTCAGTAGTTTGGATTAGAAAGATATAGTTACACATTTTAGATTTCTCTGAACTTTCCAAAAATATATGGTTTTGGGGAGTCAATATATTTTTGTGTTTATACCCTGAAAAAATTCAGCAAATGTGATGATTATTCAGTAGCTAAAGTGACTTCGGGGACAAGTTCAATGCTCTAACTTCATTTTGGGGTCTCTAAATGCCATATATTTTGATAATCCTGTGCACAATGGACTTCAAACTGTTAAGTGGAGCCCTGACATTCATATTAGGATGTTTTTACTTGGTACCTAATGTAATGTGGGAGATACAAACTTGCAAAGTTTTAAAGTGATTTTTCTGAATTGTCATACATTTTTATAGAAACCATTAAGTTCAGAAAATATCTGATGTTTGATAATTAGGAAAAATATATGGTTACCCATTTTTGTACTTTTCAAAAATATATTGTTTCCTGGGCTAAACCTACCATTCCAGGATTTATTGGCTTTGGAATCCAAGTATGTCATATTCTACTGTAGTGCTTTGATTTGGTAATTTACTGCTTGTTCCAGAGGTAGAAATATTCAAAAACAGATTTATAAAGCTCTGAGTGCAAATGAAATGGTAAATTCTGCTGGCACTTAAAGGGTTAAAGACAAATTGTATAAAAAAAATAAATAAATAAATAAAAAAAAGTCCTCCGCTTGAACAACTCCTTGTCTTAACACAGAGACCCTGCTCCAAAACTTTAGATTGTTTAGACTGTTTGTCTCTTGTTAAAATGCCAGTAATAGTGAAAGGCTTTTTATTTATCCGGTGGACAATGAAGATATACTGGAAATATTTCAGCAGTCACTCCCCTCATATCTTATATACATTCATTACTTTATCCCTCTCCCATTTTATAAACTGTTTTAAGGGGGGAATCTTAGTTCCCACTAATGAAATATATTCAAACTGCTTACTGGTTCCTAAACAAAGATGTCTTCTTTCAGACCAAAATTATGACAATAAATTTAATGATTCATTGAATACTTCATTTATACCAATGAATGGTGGTATTTTTTTTTATACATTTTGTGAAATCTGATGTTAATATTTTATGAATGGTCACAAGTGGGGTAATGCAACTAGAAATTTAAATTGGGCATAAAATACATTATATGTTGGAGATTTGGGACTTGTTTTTCTTTGGTGACTAGGTTTTTTTTTTCTCAAACATTTGTTTTTTGTGTACAGCATTTAGAAACAATTAACAGGCAGCTTTTTATATCAAAAAGTGAAAAATAACTTGCAGTATAAACAGCTTTTCTTATATGGTTTATATCATGCTAGAGAATTGAGACCAATGGTTTGTTGTACCTACACTATTCAGTTTCAGTGGTTATTTCATTGGGGTAAAAATATACCACACAAATATTTGGGAACTAGTGCAAATAAGCAATTTATTGAAAAATCCAAAATCATTCAAGAACTAGTACAAACAAGTAGTGTAGTGAAGAAATCCAACATTTTTAACACTGCATAAAAATTATTCTGACAACCATTTAAATAAAAAAAAAAACAACATTTCCATCACAAACTGTCATTTTCCTCAGGGAAAAACAAACAGAAATGTGGATCAAACACTTAAAAAAACTCCCCCCAGTTAAATGGCATTTGTAAAAAAAACAAAAACCTTGCAATAGAGACTTTGTAAACAACACAATAGTGAAAGTGAAAGACGAGGAAAAACTGGTGACAAATGCATGAGAGAAAAATACATGAGTGATAAAACAAAACATAAAGTAATCCCAGCAGAGAATGTGTTGGTGTAATTTAAATTAGCAGATCATGCAAAGCAAAATGTGGTGCCATCTAAAACAATGGCAGGTGACACATGGGTTGACACTGGCAGGTTGCACAGGGTTCACAGATACAATATAGTGTAACAACGTAACATAACACAAACGGGGGACTGTTGAAAAAAGTGTCTGCACTCTATTGCTGCTTTTTGTTTGAGGTAAAAACAAACCATTTGTGTCCAGCATTTCTGCCCTCATTAGGACCTTCACTTAGGAAACATATATTCACATACAGACCTCATCTAAACATGCACATAAGGCCGTAGTGAAACGTCTTCATTGATTACTCAGCAAGTCCAGTTGTTTTTAGATTGACCTATACTAGATATACCATGACCTGGATGAATGAAAATCTTCATAGTCATTTTACTTCAACCAGACTATAGATCTACAGAAAAAGTTGCGCAAAGGGATTTCTACAGAAAACGTTGTGCAAAGGGATTTCTGAAAACACTGTGGAAAAAAACTAAGTATGCTTTAGTATGTCTGCATTTATATTGGTGGTGTGTGTGTGTGTGTGTTTAACCATATTTACAGATATGACTACCTGATGTCAGGAAAAAGGGACCCAAAAGGAGTGTCAAAGGGTTCTTGTAGTGGCCAGGCCGACCGCTGAGAAGCTCCTAAAGAATGCCAAGGCTGGTGGCCATCTTTTTCACAAAGAGAAAGTGATGGTCCTTTATTACTTGGAGACCCTGATTGTTCTGAAGCACCTCCAGCAACTAGGAGTTGTACAGAATATGTGTGAGTATCCATGTTGCATTCTTCCACTGCCATGCTTTTGTGTTCTGTTTCTCACTGTTAACTTACACTGTTTGGCATTTTACTAATCTTTGTGTCTAATTTGTTATAAGTCAAAGAGTGGTGCAAGAAGACACTGTGTGTATCTGAAAAGTGTATGGTCGTAGGAGTAAAGAAGCACAAGACTACTACGCAGCAAATCATCTAAATCCTCCTGGGAAAAGAATAAGAGGTATATGTCAAATTAACATTCACAATTTGTATGAAAGCCTGTTGTATGACATTCTTTCCAACCTTCTTCAAAAACATACGGCCATCATTCATCAGGATGGAAACAAATTCAAAGAAGATTTTTATGTCTTCGACGGGCGTACCCATACATAGTGTGACAAAAGACACACTCTGCTATTTTGGAAGTTTAGACATTGTCTGCAAATTCCATTTTTTTTAGTTCTTCTTAGATACTATGGCCATCAGGGGTATATTGGTAGATGATTCCATTCTTACCAACTATAGTACTGTTTCAACTTTTACATTTCTGAATTTCCCTTAGGTTTAAACTGCACCTGTGAGTGGTTAAGAGGCTCGTCAAACATTGGAAACATACATGGGGCAGATTTACTAAACTTCGTGTGAATTTTTACTTCGACTTGAATTATCAAACGTTACTTTGACAGTGTGAATAGTCAAATTCGATGTGGTAAAATATAAATATTGAAGGATTTTTAGTTTGACTATTCAATACCAGGGATGGGCGAATTTGACCCGTTTCGCTTCGCCAAAAATTCGCCGCCGGCGAAATGTCGCAGACGCCCATTAAAGTCTATGGGCGTCAAAAACATTTTGTCACGCGGCGAAACTGTTTTGACGCGCGTCTTTTTTTTTAACGCACACTGCCATACGAGTCTATGGGCGTCATTTTTTCGGCGAAACGAGGCGAAAAAATTCGCCCATCCCTATTCAATACTTCTATTCAAATTCAATATCGAAGGATACCTTATTCAGCAAATATTCACCCAAAGTTTCATTTGTTCCCCAACTTTGACCTCGATATATCTTCGACTTCGATTTTTTTATATGAATATTCGATTGGATTTGAATGTATTTGCCTGTGCACTGTTGTGGGTGTATAGTGCCACCTTGGGAGCAGTTTATACACTGCTTCTCTAGTTCTGGCTGCTCTAGAGGTTTGGTGAATTACATTGAAGATACTGACACCAGAAATGTATGTTTTTGGCATCTATCAGAAGATAACCGTGAATTTCAAGTAACAATGGCTTTCAAAAGTCCAACATTATTTTTTCAGAATACATTTTTTTTTTTAAATTTATCTTTAGGCTTCATTAAATGGTTAAAAGCTCCATGTAATGCTGGGAAACACTGGTTTACTAATAAAACTAGGGATGCACTGAATCCAGGATTTGGTTCAGGATTCGGCTATTTTCAGCAGGATTCGGCCGAATCCTTCTGCCCGGCCGAACCGAATCCTAATTTGCATATGTAAATTAGGGGCGGGGAGGGAAATCACGTGACTTTGTCACAAAACAAGGAAGTAAAAGATGTTTTCCCCTTCCCATCCCTAATTTGCATATGCAGATTAGGGTTCGGATTCGGTTCGGTCGAATCTTTTGCAAAGGATTCGGGGGTTCGGCCGAATCCAAAAAAGTGGATTCGGTGCATCCCTAAATAAAACCCCCACCAGATGCCATTTGACTTTCAAAACTTTGCAAACAAAATGGACATTTTGGCAGCTGCCATTTTTGAGGGCCAAGAGCAGGCTGAGGAGCAGGAACAGCTTGTCCCTGCTAGGATCGGGCAGTCTCGTCACTTCAGGAGACCTGTACTTTCTTGATGATGAGGTTGTGAGGATGTTCCGCCTGAGTCGTGCCGCCATAGTGCAGGTTTATGGTCCCATCAGTGAGGCCATTGAACCTGTGATGGCACGGTCTCAGGCAGTACCTTGGATGTACAAGCTGCTTGTAGTTTTGCATTTCCTGGGCACTGGCAGTTTCCAGCAGGTTTCTTCACGTCTCATTGGCATGAGCCAGTCCACCTTTAGCAGGAGACTAATACAAGTGCTCAGGGCACTACTGCCACACTCACAAATGCTCATTTCCTTCCCCTCAACTCAGGCAGAGTGGAGTTGAAACAGGGTTTTTTCCTAATTGGACAGTTTCCAAATTGCCTAGGAGTCATCGATTGCACTCATGTTGCGCTCACACCACCTCGCCATCAGCAGGAGCGCTACCGAAATCATAAGCGCTCCCATTCCATCAATGTGCAAGTGGTGTGTGATTCCAACATGCGCATCATGAGTGTGAGATGTGGCTTTCCTGGAAGTGTCCATGATGCCACTATCCTGCGTCAGTCAGCTCTCCATGGCCTCTTCACCTGAGGAGAAATGCCGGATGGCAGGCTTGTGGGTAAGTTCTATTTTCAATTTGATACAAAGACACTTCAAATATTGCATTAATGGGGGTATGTATGGATTTTGGAGACAGTTTTCCCTATTTGCAGTCTGGCTAGAATAGATGCACAATGCATCTTGGGACCTGTAGTTTACTTCAATCAGTAAACTTTGTCAGTGATTGTAATTAATGGCACCTGATTCAGTTTACTGGTGTGACGGGGAGGATTTACTAACGGATCTGCACACACACAATTCTTTGCAGTTACCTCTTATTCTGCCACCAATGTTGGTTGCCTAACAAAAGGGGTAAGGTAAGCACCCCAACAGCAAAGAAATGTGTGTGCAGATCTGTTTGTAAAGATTTTACTACTACACAATGGACATAACTCCAGCATTGGAATAGCCAACACAACAGACAACTGAAATCAACCCTTAAAGTGAAAATAAAAGAGTACTACTTCCTAGAAGTCCTAGCAAGCCAGATTGACGAATGTCCTCAAGTACTTTAGCATACACACAACCTTTACATTTAATTACTAAATATATTTTTCTTTCAACTTTCTAGGAGATGCAGGATATGGGCTTCTGCCTTGGTTGATGACCCCTGTGAGGTTTGCCCAAACAGCTGCCCAACATAGGTACAATCGTGCCCATCAGAAGATGTGCAATGTTATCGAGCGCCTCTTTGTGGTGCTCAAATTGCACTTCTGATGCCTCTCAGTCACTGGGGGAGCTCTGCTTTATTCCCCCAGAAGGTTTCAGACATCATCACTGTCTGTACTATGCTGTATAATGTGGCAAGGGAGCATGGATTACCAGCAGACATGATAATGACCTGGAACCTGAGATTGAGGGGTATGTTGGTAGACGGAGGGACAACATACCAGAGGGAAGAAGAGTGCGTGAAAGGTTCATCCGTGCCCACTTTTAGTTGTAAGTTGAACAAACCACACAAATAATTTGTACTATCAAGAGTTCTCAAGGGCCAAATAGTGGCACATATTTTTTGGGCCCTTATTCCTAAGTGCAGTTTTGTGATTGTTCCGAATCTTGTCAGTTAACTTTCAAACCATGTTATTCCACTGGAAATCTGGTAATTTGCTTAAGGAGTGTCAAAGGGTTCTTGTATTTGCCACGTGGACCATCGAGAAGCTTCTAAAGAATGCCAAGGCTGGTGGCCATCTTTTGGAAAAGAGAAAGTGATGGCCCTTTATTACTTGGAGGCCCTGATTGTTCTGAAGCACCTCCAGCAACCAGGAGTTGTACAGAATATGTCTGAGTATCCATGTTGCATTCTTCCACTGCCATGATTTTTGTGTTCTGTTTCTCACTGTTAACTTGCACTGTTTGGCATTTTACCAATTTTTGTCTCTTATTTGTTATAGGTGGAAGAGTGGTGCAACAGGATACCGAGTCCAAAAAGTTTATGGTCATAGGAGTAAAGAAGCGCAAGACTGCTACGCAGCAAGTTGCCCAAAACCTCCTGGGAGAAGAATAAGATGAGGCGTATATCTGAAATTAACAATCACAATTTGTATTAAAGCCTATTGTATGACCTTCAAAAACATACGGCCATCATTTATCAGGAGTACAAATCCTAAGATTTTTATCTCTTCGACAGCGAACCCAATACATAGTGTGACAAAAGACATTGCTCAGCTTCATCAGACATTGTCTGCAAATTCCATTTTTTTAGTTCTTCTTAGATACTATGGCCATCAGGGGTATATTGGTAGATGATTCCATTCTTACCAACTTTAGTACTGTTTCAACTTTTACATTTCTGAACATACATTTTTTTCCTTAGTTAACATTGCGCCCTGTTACCAGTCAAGAGACTCGTCAAACAATGAAACATACATGATGTCGCACTCTGATACAGATACGCAGCGGCACATGTCTGCCAAATTGCTCGGCCTCTCCAACACAACAGCGGAAGTAGTATACAGAGAGATCATCATTGGAAATATGGAGGAAGCTGCAGAGATGATGAAGAGGGATTCAAATATCATTCAGCTTAAGAGAAGAATAAAAGCTACATGAATGTACAGAAAACATTCATTTGACTGATATTCTGTCCAGGTTCTGAAAACATCTGCAGCAAGAATTACATATTAAAAGATGGTCACAAGAGGTAAGATTCACATCTGTCTATGTAGTGATTGTTGTTTTACTCAACTGCACATTTCTTTTTAATGATTTCTTTCCTATGTCTAATTTCAGGTTGGAAATGTTGCCAAGTTCCTACACTTTGTTGACCCCTCCAAGGCGTCATTCACGTTCCTGACTGAGATGCAGAAGACCATGGACTTTTTCAAGCTCTGGAGGACTTGGGGAACACACATGCCACATGTTTGCCAAATTGCTCGGTCACGCTAACACAACAGTGGAAGTATACAAAGAGCAGACAATCCAAAATATGGAGGAAGCAGCATAGATGATGAATGGGGAAAAGTGCATTCCCCAACCTCACTGTCCTCACTGTGATGAACCCCCTACTCTGTTCCTTTAAATGAAACTTCTTTTCCTCTAGTCTGAAGGGGAGGCCTCTGGTACGTGATTCTCTTTATGGGTAAAAAGGTCCCCTGCTATTTGTCTATAATGTCCTCCTATGAACTTGTAAAGTGTAATCTTAAAGGCAGGGTTATCATTTCCCCATGAGTATGGCCATTATTGCTATGATCGGTGGAGGAAACAACAGAACAGGATAAGAGTGGATTTTGTTGCTGGTAAGTCTTCCTAAATTGCTGAATGTTGAATCATTGAAAGGAGATGTTGTATATGTTTCCATATGAATAAATTATCCTCTTATCGTCTTCCGGCCACACATACTAGGACTTTTTAAAAATGAGAATCCAGATGAAGAAGAGTTACGATGTAGCCAAAGCTTACGATGGAAGAACAACTTACCAAGGATAAGGGACATCTTGGAAACCTGTAAACCTCGCTGACCTTGCTATGCCCAGTCCCAGACTTGGACTACAAAGATGGACAACTTGGATATCAGAATGGCCATACATTCATCAAGAAAAAGATAAGTACAGCTATTTTATACTGATCCAACTACATCATCTCTCTTGTATACCCCTTCATTCCTTCTTTTCTCTATTGAACAATAGTTCAACAGTTATAATAATATATATATATTTGGATCCACAAGTTGGATGTGTAAGTCCTAAGGGACTAAATGGACAGCTGGTGTTAAGCTGTTTTCTTACCTGACACCTAACTCTCATATGGACACACCGATTTATAAAGAAAATAATGCAAAATTGCCTTATAGCTCAAGTAGCATTTTTTGTAACATTGTGACTGTATTTCTGTCAAGGTGAAACTAAGTATCTCTCTTTTCTACAAATTTGGAGGCCTATGAAAAAGGACTAAGTGGAATGGACACTTTTGTAACACATTTAGAAGCACTTGCACAGCACTGGCATCTTGTGGTGGAATAGAGGTACTGCACCTTAAATATGTACAATGTTAAGAGCTTGTTCTGGAATGTCTAGCACTGTCTATACTGACGTCATACTTGGCGCTAATTTTAAATGGTATATAAGTAGTCACTTGTACACATGCACTGTATCCTTGATAAAGGCCCACATGGGGGCCGAAACGTTGGAAATGCATCTAATAAAATAACACTGTTTTATTAACTGAAAATTGGTGTACGAGTCCATCTGTCTTGTTGTATAACGAAAATTGACCAACACACCCAAAGTAACTAAAAAGCTGGTAAGCGTGCATACACACAACTGACTTTGTATTAGCAGAGTATTCATCCTCGGAATTTAGTGTATGGAGAGAGAGATAGAGAGAGAGAGAGATAGAGAGATAGAGAGATAGAGAGATAGAGATAGAGAGAGAGAGAGAGAGAGAGAGAGAGAGAGAGAGTGTGAGAGAGAGAGTGAGAGAGAGAGTGAGAGAGAGAGTGAGAGAGATAGAGAGAGATAGAGAGAGATAGAGAGAGATAGAGATATAATTTTGTTTTTAGGATCAGAAAAGAAGCACATCCAGCAGAGTAGAGGTTAAAATGATTGGTGGTCTGCCAGATACGTCATATGGGGAAACCATGGACTACTTTGGCTTCTGCAGCAAACTATACTATGGATGGTATGGATGGTGTGTCTGGATACCTTCACTAAGTCTGCAGAAAAGTAAAGCAGAGATTGTGGCCCCTGTAGAGGAATAAAAGGAACAAAATGAGGATGTTGATGAACAACTTCAGTGTTGTGTATTATGAGCAGTTGAAGGCTGTATTCAATTCAGAGCAATCACTACATTTCTTCATCAATTTTCTTGAGTCCAATGGATATTTTGTTCATGAAAAGCCTGTTGAAGCTGAGGAAGCCATTGAGAATCCAGTGAAGGATGCTGAAAAGAATGAAGAGGATCATTGTGAAGAAGAAATGAATATAGAGCACCCACTTCTTATGCTGAGGTAAGTGCTATAAGTAGGCTGTCCTTGTGACAGTTCTTCTTTCTTGCAGTTTATCAGGGTCATACATTATATCATAGTTACATGGTTCCCTCTCTCTTTCTGTCTCCTAGCTCATCTGCCAGCAAGATGTCTACAAAAAAGATTATGGAGGAGGCAGGACTCCACAAAATACATTCAGCTAATTCACCACTGCTCCCGGCATTCAGAAGGTACAAGGAGAACAAATACGTCAAATCAGGAATTAAACATGAGGTACTGTTTAATACTGAAATGTTTTAATTCTAACTATAAATGACAGATGATTTCACAGACAAATAACTTTATTCTAACCTTCTACCTTCTGGTCCATAATGTATCAAGATGGCTGCATTTCGTAAACTCAAATGAAGCTTCAATTAGCTGCATACACAACATTGAGAGGAGCATGCAGTTCTATTGGGAAATTGGAGCTTCGGCAGCAGCAAGGTGACAGCACGGAACTACATATACGGGAAATGTATTAGTTATGTAACAGGGAAAAGTCTGTGGGAAGGTTTATCTCGTTAACTGTAGGTGTTATGGTATAGGGAATGCCAGAGGAGGCTGATTGTAAACCTGTGTACTAAATTTGCCTTTTGTATTTCTCTTTTTACAGAAGGGCCACAAATACAAAGGAGTGCCAGGAATTGCTAACCATGGCACACCAATATTTTGTGGAGCTAATTGATTGGGCCAATACCAGGATTGACTTAGAAGAGAGGGATAGGATGTCGGTGCTGTTCTACATAGAAGCACTCTTGACTTTGCAGCACCTACAGAGACCAAGTGTTGCTCAGAACATGACCGTGAGTACTGTTATCTGCAAAAGTAAATATTCTCACACTGGGCAGAGTTCCACTGATCAGTTTAAGCATTTTTTTTTTAATAGATTCAACAGTGGCTGGAGAGGACACAATACCAGAATCACACTACAGACAGTGTAGCAGCTGTCATAAGGGCGAAGGCTGCAGCACATCATGGTCCTCCAAGAGGTTGAAGAGATGTGGTTCTACACCTTTTTCAGAAGAGTCCAACCAATTTTTAAGAGGAACATGATGGGAGACAATGGATACTTTTTTGTCTCCAGTAATGGAGAAAAAAAATCCAAAACCCAACAACTGATGTCCACAGATTTCAAACAAAAGTAAGTTATTTTTCTTCTGGGAATATTTTCCTCAATGCCCAATATCATCTGATAGTTTAAGGAAATTTTTTTTTTTATCCTTATAGAATATAACCTCAAGATTATATAGTTTGTTATAGATATTAGTAAGCGTGTTTTGATTTTCGTATAGGCGTATTGGTCACATGGTTATGTGAAAAGTAAAAGGAATAGAAAAAAGGGGAGAAATGAAAAATGAAAAATTGAAAAAATAAAAAATAAATAAATCTGCCGGAAACAATGAAAATTCAAAAGAAAATTGCAAAGACCGATGCACATATAATAATGTAAAGTTATGATGAAAAATAATAATAAAAATATATATAATAACAAAAAGTCAAGAAAAATGAAACGAAAGGGGTTGGTACAATATTGTACTGGGCAAAAAGATTTTTATGTGAAGGAGTGAATATACCACACGGGGCCCGAACATCAGTCTTCCTCATATCATACCAAGGACAAAAAGTTGCAAAGTACCTAAAGACAAGTGGAAGAGCCCATCTGTCATTGTAAATGGCACCCAAGTTTCTGCAGAGGTAAAAGTCCAAAATGAATAAAGCAGTCCATCGTTACCCACCGTCAACAAAGGTCCTGAGTTGCTGTGTAGGTCCAATTCCATGTCCCATCCCTGCTGATGTAGCAAGATTTGACGACTTTTACCGACGGATGAAGTACCGGTATGGCTAACGCCGATGGCAGAGATGTAATCGACATCCCTCTCTCGGGTTATCAGTTTTCAGACACAGAAGCAGCGGAGATACTATTCACAGAAACAGCGGACACTGTAACTCCAACAGCCTCCCTCACCGATCTCTTCCATGAATTATTAAGACTACGAGAACGAGAAACTGACCTGAAACTACATGGGATCTATCTTTCTGACTTCTACAAGAAACAGCATATCCCTCGGGGTTTCCGCATCAGAAATATTCCAACCATTGGACGAAACAACATCGATTTCTGCAAGCGGTGGTGCCAAATCCTTAACAAGTGTTCTATGGACTTGATGTTATTGGTTATTGAGGAAGTCACAAAGCATCTAGCAACAACACGTAATGAGATATCTGCATTTGAAAGCGCACATCTGAGTAACCTGCGGTCAGACAGGGACACTAATTGGCTCGACAAACTACAACAGCAACTCACCCGTTACACATCTGAATTACACAAATTCAAACAGCATAAAGTAACCATTGTCAACGCCGACTATCAAAACAGGAAAGTGTACAGGTGGCTGACAGGCGGAGACGTGAATTATAACAGAACATCCAGACAGAGGGGCCATATTTTCGCTACACAGGTGGACTCCTCACCTTACACCAGCAACTCATCGGACTTCGATACGCCGATCAGAGGACGTGGCTACAGTAGAGGTAGACGCGGACGCCAGTTTGCACAATATTCTCCGAACACCGATCCACTGTCTACAAGTACAACTCCACTTTCAAGTGCTGCCTCTTTTTTAGGCCTTGGCCCTCATACCAGAGATCGGGACACCCGCACAAAAGAAGGGGTGGCAGGAAGCACCCGTTCCACAAAGCAACACAGGCCCCCGAGGAAGTAGTATTTAACCTCAGCACACACCCACTAACTCCAGCTGAAATGAGCCTTCTCTCTAAAGGACTGTCTTTTGTTCCTACCAACCACACACAGTCTTTGGAGCTCATGACCGACATACACAGATTTCAAAGGTCATTGAAACTTAAGGAACACTTCAGAAACATTAGTGGACACGCACCGGTTTTCAAGAAACCAAGTCGGTTCGAGCCCATCAACACACCTAAATCCATCGAGGCCTACACCAGACTGTTGATTGATGAAACATACAAATTCAAGAATACCAGACTTCCCAGACTGAACTTGACTAAAGCTGAAAGAGAAGCATTGGGGAATCTCACTAAAAATCCCAACATCGTAATTAGACCAGCTGATAAAGGGGGAGCCGTGGTTGTACAAGACTATAAAGATTACCGCATCGAAATCATACGACAATTATCCAATACAACCTTCTATAGACAACTCCCTTGCGACCCCACGTCCTCATTTAAACTCCAAGTGGACGCTGCCATACAAGCCGGTTTTACCATGGGCATTTTGACTGATGATACAAGAGACTTCCTTATGCAAGAATTCCCCATTTGTCTCATTATATATACTTTACCTAAGATCCACAAGGGATTGACAGCACCTCCAGGTCGTCCCATTGTCAGAGCAAGGGAGTCACTCCTACAGCCCTTAGCCATCTTTGTCGACCATTTTCTACAGCCGATCATGAGAAAAACACCCACATACATCCAAGATTCAGGCGACTTCCTGATCAAACTACTATCGACATTACCATTTCCTAGGGGTACGAAACTTGCAACCATGGACGTGTCATCCCTCTACACCGTTATCCCCACAGATGAGGGGATTTCAAACATTAAGGACTTTCTTTTGAAATATCCAGAACCGGGCAGACCGCCCATTGAATTCCTGTTACAACTTCTTCAGCTATGCCTTACCTGCAATTACTTTAAGTTTGAACTATCTTACTATCTACAGACAAGTGGTACGAGTATGGGATCGAGTGTCGCGCCTGCATTCGCCAATTTGTATATGGCTAAATACGAAGAGACATTCATCCTGTCGAAATATGGCTCTTTTATTCACAAACTTTATTGTTTCATCGATGACTTGTTCCTGCTATGGACCGGTTCCACTGACCAGTTTAATACCATGATCAATGAACTTAACTCCTTGCCTTCTACCATCGATGAAAAACAAATTTCATTCCTGGACTTGTCTTTGACACTTACAGACAAAGGGATCACTACTACCACGTACAGGAAACCAACAGATCGGAACACCCTACTACACTATACCTCTTGCCACCCACCACATATTAAAAATAGTGTCCCCTACTCACAGATGATCCGGAATGGTGAGGAATAATTCTGATTTGACGCAACTACATGTCCAACTCGATGACCTGATATCCAGATTGTCTCAGAGAGGATACCATCTGAGTGAGCTACTCTCCAGTAAAGAAAGAGCCTTACTACACACCCAACATGACCTTCTCTACCAACCTACTGATATCAATAAAGACCCAAAAACAGAAACCCTGGTTTTTCTCACTATTTATACCCCAGAAGTGAAATCTCTCACACGGGCCATACAAGAACACTGGACGGTACTTGAAAGAGGCACTACACTTCCGCCTATCTTTAGGACCAAACCTCGTATTGCCTTCAGGAGGGGCAGGAATTTGAGGGATATCCCGGTGAAGACGGATCCTAATCATTGCTACCAACAGGTGACTCCCTCAACATGGCTCAACACTGTCAAGAATGGCTGTTTTCGATGTCCGTCATGTACCACCTGCAACCATCTTATTACAGGTTCTTCATTTAATCATCCCCACTCTGGCAAACCCATCGCCATCAATCACAAAATGACCTGTACGTCCAAGTTCCTTTCTATTTTATTAAATGTCCGTGTGGACTTTTCTATATTGGCAAGACAATAACCACTTTTTGGGAACGAATGGCTAACCATAGATCCGTGATCCGAGCTGCGCTTACAACGGGGAAGGCTGACACACCTGTCGCTGCCCATATTCTACTCCATAGACACACATTAGCGAGTCTACGATGCATGCTGATTGACCACATTCCTCAACCGATCTGTGGAGGTAACCGTGAGAAGATGTTGCTCCAACGAGAATTAAGATGGATTCACAGACTGAACACCACTAGTCCTCATGGACTGAATGAACTCATTTCGTACACCCCATTTATTCACAAGTAACTGATGTATCTCCCTGTTTGATTTGATTTGTTTGATATCTCTTCATTGTTTCCTCTCTACAGGTCCTCCTATTTATAGTGACCAGTGCTTAAGTCTTCAAATTGCTAATTTTCCACCATATTCGATGTTTTCAATACTTAACTGTCTAATTTCATATATTTTTTTGTCCTCTAATACGAATGAGTTGTGCCCTCACCATTTGAATTATACAGATGAAGCCACTTGGATTTGTGAGATAAATGCGTCATGACTCATGGTTAATTGAAGAAACTGCGTTATCTTAAGTCATCTTAACTCATTTAATGCATTTAACCTTTCCATTAGCATACCAAAGCACCATTGTAAACAATGGTGAATGCTTTAATTAGATGGGATGTTGTGACGCAGTTTTCTGTGTTAAATGAGATAAATGGGATATCTGTGTTTAGTTATTCTGTGTCAAACAGACAAACCAAAGTGGCTGCATCTGTATATCTATTTTCTGCATTTATATTGGGTACGCAGGGGCTTGCTCCTTGGCAATTAGTGATATATTTACTTGATAGGCACTACTTTTCTTTACCTTACCCCACGGCAACTCTTTTACTATTTCCCTTTTCCCTGCCCTTGCCCTCCCCATGCTTTCGCTTTGCCATCTGTCCTTTTTCCTTTTATTTGTTGTTACACATTTTTCTCACTTTTTCTCACTTTATTTGTTCTTTTTCTTTTTTCTTTTTCTTTTTCTCTCTTTTTCTTTTTCATCTTCACATTTTTTATTTTTTATTTTTACCTTTTATTTTTTATTTGTATTTGTATTTGTATTTTTATTTTCGGTAGTCGAGTCTCAACATGGCAACACCTGTTTTCCACTCTCACCGTATAAATCCTGAACCCCAGTGAGCGCTGTGAATTCCATTTGGGCAGGTTTACCCGCCACCCTTTGGCCTGGACACTTCAATTTGGGTATGTCCCCTGGCTACCCTCATACCCAGTTTAGGAGACAAAGCACGCTGTTAACTCCAAGTGGGTCATGTATCCAGACTACCCAGGGGCCTTGACACTGTGATCCGGTTATTCCCCGGGCTACCCATAGACCTAGATGAGGAGTTTATATTGCCTGGAGCCACACAAGTAACACAACAGTTTATGAATGAGAGTTGGCATCCACCCTTTATTGTACTCACCATATCGGCACACGGCTTTTCCCGTCCTGATCACGGCAAGCCGTTTCTGATTACGGATAGAAGGCGCTTGTAGTCTATGCCGCCACACTAAAGTCATAGGATTGGCCTGCTGCTAACCACTTGGTACTATCTACCGATGTCCACTTGGTACTGGACTTATCACAGCTGCCCTTGACCATGGTGGATCGGATTATCGCCAGCCGGTCGCTAATAACCGTTCCGTGACTCCACAAATCCCTATATACTTTTCTTTCTGTATAAGAGATCGACTTCACACGACGGTGTTGGTGACTTTTGCCTGCCACCCACTCTGCGGTACTATTGGGTTACAGTACAGTGGATTTTACTCCTGATTCTGTATGTTTTGCGCTGATGCGGGATACCTAACACTGCCACACTCGATCTTGCTACATCAGCAGGGATGGGACATGGAATTGGACCTACACAGCAACTCAGGACCTTTGTTGACGGTGGGTAACGATGGACTGCTTTATTCATTTTGGACTTTTACCTCGGCAGAAACTTGGGTGCCATTTACAATGACAGATGGGCTCTTCCACTTGTCTTTAGGTACTTTGCAACTTTTTCGTTATTTGTGTCCTTGGTATGATATGAGGAAGACTGATGTTCGGGCCCCGTGTGGTAGATTCACTCCTTCACATAAAAATCTTTTTGCCCAGTACAATATTGTACCAACCCCTTTCGTTTCATTTTTCTTGACTTTTTGTTATTATATATTTTTTTTTATTATTTTTCATCATAACTTTACATTATTATATGTGCATCGGTCTTTGCAATTTTCTTTTGAATTTTCATTGTTTCCGGCAGATTTATTTATTTTTTATTTTTTTCAATTTTTCATTCTTCATTTCTCCCCTTTTTTCCTTTTTTGCCAGTTTTTCTATTTTTTCTATTCCTTTTACTTTTCTACTTTTTCTTTATTGTTCTTATATTTTTCTCCTTTTCCAGCCTTTGCGACTAGGTGTGTGTTGCCAGCATTTTGTTATCTCTACGATGCCACTTTGCCTCTCTGTTCTTACGACAGTATTCGTTTCTTTTTCGTCTTTCTGGTTTGTGGCTTTAGTTTCCGTTCTACCTTCTATGCCTACCATCATACTCAATTGATGTTCTTATACTGATATACCGTTGAAGAACCACATTGTGTCTAAACCCTCTAGCTGTTTCTCCCTGCTGGCTATTATGTTACCATGCTTGATTGACATATGAGCAACTAATAGGTTTCGTAACATTGTCTTAATGTCTAATTTCACAGACACTGCTCAATGTTACATTGACGCAGAGGTATCTAACTACTCTGAGCGCATCCATGCGATGGAGCGGCTTTGAATTTTGTTTTTATTAACTATGCTCATTGATACTAGTCCCTGCGTTTGAGTAACCGCTTTTAAAGTATTTTTATTCGTTTTGCCTGATTTTTGTTCCTATTCATTAGTTCCTTTTTTTCTGTCTTTTACGTTAGTTTTTTCATTTATGATGTCATTCACTCGTCACTTCCTCTGCCTTGATTTTGCTATTTGGTTTTTTTGATTCTGTTCCCGCCACACTGTGTATTTATTTCCGTTTGTTTGACACATTTTTCACTTTGAGAAAGGCTGTTGTATCAGCCGAAACGTCAGCGATTGTCCACAATAAAAAGCTATTTACTACACTTAAGACCTGCGAGTGTGATCTCCATTACTTCTATTGATTTTCCTGTACGACGACTGCACCCAGGCACGGATTACTTCAATATCGTGAGTGCCGGTTCCCTACTATATATATATAGTCCCACAGAGCTGAGATACAGGAACTAGAGGGAGGTGGGAGAGACACCCCTGATACTGAAATGTGTAACAATCCCTGTAACAGCCTGTTCAAATTGCCCAGCACTTTCGATCCCCCCAGCACCAATGCCTCTGTTAAAATTTTCCATCGTTTGTTAAATAACCATTCGCTAGCTGAATATCGTGAAAAAAGAAAATGGAAGGGTAACTTAAGCCCTGTAGAAAAGGAGGCAATTAAATCATTAAAGGGTAATAAGGATATTATTATCAAAAATGCGGACAAGGGAGGAGCAATAGTTATTATGAACTATAGCTATTACAAAAGCGAATTATTGACCCAATTGTCTGACACAACCAATTATGGGAAACTTACCTTTGACCCCACTACAAAATTCAAAGGACAATTAAGGTCCTTGGTAGATATGGGAGTGTCATGTGGGTGGTTGTCTGAAGACATGGGAAGATGTTTGGTCCCTAATCATCCAGTCCTTTCTGTCATATATACCTTACCCAAGATACACAAGAATTTGGAAAGGCCTCCCGGCAGGCCAATTATTGCTTCAACGGGCTCACTTAATGAGAAAGTTGCACAGTACTTGGATGTGTTATTACAACCTTGCATTACCTCCATTAGCAGTTACCTACAAGATACTACAGATTTTTTGAATGTAATCAAAAGTATTGAATTACCAGTGGAAAATTTGTTATTGGTCACGATGGACGTCCAAAGTCTATATACGTGTAAACCACGGGCATAGAGGCGGTTAAGCAATTGATAACACAGAACCCTGATTACAAAGGCCCACCTGTAGAGTACATGCTACAGTTGTTGGAGTTTATACTTCATAATAATTATTTCAAATTCGAACAGCAATTTTATATACAGCGCACTGGGACCGCCATGGGTTCGACAGTAGCGCCAGCCTATGCCAACGCATTCATGTGTGACTTTGAGAAAAAGTAGATTTATGGTCATGAACTATTTAAACAGTTTGGCAGCTTTTACAGGCGCTACATTGATGATCTGTTTTTTCTTTGGACGGGCACGCCTGATCAATTGGAGTTATATGTAAACACCCTCAATGCACTAGATTCACCTGTAAAACTTACGTTGAACTACAACAAATCAGTTTTTTGGATGTACAGGTTTACAAGCATAATGGGGGCCTGCAGACACGTATTCACACCAAGGACACTGACAGAAACACATTGTTACATTACACCAGTCATCATCCTAGGCACTTGCTTAATTCACTCCCTAAATCTCAAATGATGAGGGTGGTTCGAATAGACAGTGATCGTGAACAGATGAAATTGGATTTAGATATCATGGGGCAAAAGTTCCTGGATAGGGGCTATCCACAAGCACTCATCAGTGAAACCATAGATATGGTTAGTGCCATGGACCGAGCACAGCTTCTAAAGAAAAAGGCAAAACAGCCAAGAGACGATGGCAGTAACAACATGTATTACGTCAGTAAATATAACCCTCACAGCAAGGATACTAGGGGTGCAGTGTTGAACTACTGGGAAATAGTGGTTAATGATGACATCATGGGCAACACAATACCACGCAAACCAAGGTTCAGTTACTCCAGGAACACCAGCCTCAAGGAACACTTAAGCCCATCGGACCCTGCAGGAAAGTACATACAGTCCCCATCACAGCATTTTTTAAGCCCACGTCCAGGAGTACATAAATGCACAGGTTGTGTTATTTGTAATACTTTAATACTGGGAACAGAGTTTAGACACCCGAGAACGGGAAAAGTGTACAAAATTGGGCACAAAATGACACGCACTACGACAATGGTAGTGTATATTATCAAATGTCCATGTGGGCTGATCTACTGCGGGAAAACTGTTCGTCAGCTTAAAGAGAGAATTAACATGCACAGGGCAAGTATTAGGGCAGCACTCGACACAAACAGGCAAATAGATCCCGGTAAGCAGGACATTGCCCAGCAGCCGGTGGCTAAGCACTGGCGTGAAGCTAAACATGACCCTTCACAATT
>NC_054371.1:4753267-4777606 GCF_017654675.1 Xenopus laevis
GAAAGGTTTAAAGGCATGAATGGCTTTAGATCAGACAGTTTTCTTCAGTTTCTCTCGATTGTCATGGACCGTTTCCATACGAATACAGCGCCTCTTCCGCTACAGCACTTGAGAACCTTGCACCACCCGTAGTTTGGGAAAGACCTTTTCAAGCCCCAGCGTTAAAGCCACAGTCAGAAAAAGTGCATTTTCCCTGACGGGAATCGAACCCGGGCCGCGGCGGTGAGAGCGCGAATCCTAGCCACTAGGACACCAGGGAGGCCGACGGCGAGCTTCCTCGATGCAACTGACGGCAATCAACTCCAACGCAGAATTGTTTACGACGACGCAAAGACATTTCTTTTCTAGACGTCATATCAAAGGCTATTGTGATACTAAATTCTATAGTTAGTATAGATATGGGGAAATATAATTGATGTGAGAGCAGGGAGGGGTGTGTGTGGATGGATGGATGCGGGGGTTTTCATTTGGACGGGTTGAACTTGATTGATTGACTTTGTCTCTTTTCAACCCGATTTAACTATGTAACTATTTTGTAACCCCTCCTCTTCTAAAGCGCTTCTTCTCCGTTGTGCACGTGCCCCCTTTTGCATATGGCAGCTGAGGCCTTCGCCGAGCTTTCTCCACTTTTGGCGTGGTTAATGTTTTTTGTTTGCCTGGATGCCATTCGTTTTCTTGGGATGCGTGAATGTTTTGCACTTACTCCCAAACATTGGGCTTTCCATAGTCAAATATCCGTACAAAATGTCAATTCTAAAGGAAAGTGTGCCGCGTCTCTCCCATTTCCGCTTTGGGTTGATGAATGATAAACAAGCAGCTCGCGGTATAAACAGAGCTTTGTTTCTGCCCGGTTTCGAACCGGGGACCTTTCGCGTGTGAGGCGAACGTGATAACCACTACACTACAGAAACCCCCATGCTGTCCCCGCACGCAAGACGTTGTGTACTTTTTGCGCAACATTTTCCACAGATGTTGCCGATTATGATCGGGTTTATTTTCTGAAATTGTTTTTAATGCTCTGTGTAATACCGGTCCAGAGCTATAAACAAGGATGTCTGACTTGTAAAAGCCCTTCAAGTCTTAGGAAGGCATTTAAAACACCTCACCGTACAAATCGAAGGAACCCAGGACGAGTCCAACAAGCTATTTCCCAAGATCCCTTAGGTTGAGAGCAGAATGCAACTCCTCCCTTCATTTGTTCCAGGGATGAATTCGGGGACGTGAAGTCTCTCTCCTTACCATATTGGCGGGCGGTACGCAGAGTCTCTGGGATTCACAGGAACTTCCGAGAGATCTGTTTTCCAGCCGCTGATTGACGGGGGGCCAGTGGCGCAATGGATAACGCGTCTGACTATGGATCAGAAGATTGTAGGTTCGACTCCTGCCTGGCTCGACATGCCTTTAAATTAATTTTCAATCGACTTTAAAAGGGACGTTGAAATTTGATTTCCATTTATAATTGATCATCGAATTTCAGTGCACCAGCACCACGTGAAACTGATGGATGCGTCCTGCTGCCTTCTGCCAGCATGCAAGAAACGTCCCCGTCGCTCATGCCTATCGGTTTTTGCCTTTCTCTTCTTTTCTTTTTTGTTTTTTTGCAGGTTTACGTTGGTGAAGCCTTTGCAAGAAAACAAAGCCACGCCGGGGCAAAAATGTCCTTGGCTTCATCGGTCATCATGTAGGATGTATGAATGCATGATGACTTTTTGGCTATAAAACCATAATAATATCTGTGCGTTTCAAGGGTTGCCAGTCTGCATTCGGTTAAATAAAGAGGGTGCAACTTTGCCCACCAAAACCCATGCAACTGATTTGCTATGAATGCAAACAGCACTAAAAGAAACTTTGCCAAGGGTTCAACCTGTGCCCCAGTGGCCTAATGGATAAGGCACTGGCCTCCTAAGCCAGGGATTGTGGGTTCAAGTCCCATCTGGGGTGCTCGCGGTGTGACTTTCTTGATAGAGACTTTGACGCAGCTAGGACCAGTAACTCTGCTGGCTCTCAGGTCCATGCAGGAGAATTTGGCAAGAAAGCCTTTCAATTAGCTGGATGTTGTGTCAGCAGGTCCGGAAGAAAACCCGTTCCCTCATTAGCAATCATACAGCGGTACGATGAGTTGTGTTAGGAACGCCAAGAACACAAGCCGACCGCTGGAAGTAGCGTCCAGCAATAAGAGTAGACGGGTGGACAGTGGACCGGTACCACTTGTTACTCGTTGAAGCGCCTCAAGTACATCTGTTGGACAGATATCAGAACTGCGTTGGAGGAACCTTTTAGCAGACCGCTTTTTGGCTCAGGAATGCCCTTCTCTCCCTTAAATTGTTTTCTCCCAGGCAAGGCCATAAAAGAATTGGTTAGCACCCATTGATAGGGAAGGAGAGGAAGGGGCGACGAGTGTGAATATTTGGGGTAACCTTTTGCTGCCATAAATGTAAAGCTTGCAAATTTCTTCAACAAGGGAGCAGAGTGAAATGTTTTCAAAGCCATGTGGTTTTCATACCAAAATCCTTGATCAGATGGAGATTCCAAATGAATTTGTGTCATACAATTCAAGTGTAATGCGTAAAGCCAGCTAAAGAGGAGATGGCCGACAGGAAGCTACGGCTACCTATTCATTTTGCAAGGGCGCGCCATTTCAAAGTGAGGAAGAAGAGTCGTTTTCAAATTTCCGTTTGAGTGCTAGAAAAGGGTCAAGTTTAAAAAGTTGCCGTGACCCGGATTCGAACCGGGGTTGCTGCGGCCACAACGCAGAGTACTAACCACTATACGATCACGGCATGCTGCAGGCCAGGACTGCGTTGGCCTGCTTTGGGAGTGGCGGCTGCTCTGTCCACGTTGCTTGTGTTGATTTCCTCAGCACAATTGTAGTTGGCATTCATTTTCCCTTTCGACCCATTTTACCGACTCAGCATTCCAGATGACCCACGGCAAGCCTCTCTTGAAAAACCTTTGGCCCTTGTCCGACTTTCTTTGCAAAGAAAGAACACTGACTCCCATAATGCCTTTGGCTTTCCCATTTACAATTTCTTCTTTTCAAAATGCAGTTTAATCGTAAGGAGGCGAACCTAAAACCTCCCGATCCACAGTTAAAATTCATGATAACCCACACACTCACTTCATTTGCCTGGGTTTTTGTTTTTTTCCAATCGTTCAACTGGCTTAGAATGCTTTTTATTTGTAAATACATTCCTGCGAGAGAGAGCACTATGGGAAACGAAGAAATAAAAAGGGGGCAAATGGCCAGTGTTTCTGCCCGGTTTCGAACCGGGGACCTTTCGCGTGTTAGGCGAACGTGATAACCACTACACTACAGAAACCACCTGCGGGGCTCGTCTAGGGGCCTCCGATCTGAGTCGCCGGGAAAGCCGTCCGGCCGGTGACCGCTCTGAGGCCGCCAAGCAGCGGCCCGCACTAATGAATACTAGGAGACACCGAAAAGGGTCATGGAAAAGCAGGAAAGGGCGATGTCACAAAGGCCAAGAGAACAGAGGGACTGGAGGAGGAGAGGCTGGTCCACCGAGTCAAAAGAGCTGAGAGGTCTAGAAGTGTAAGTAGCGAGAAGTGGTTTTTGGCTTCAGCTAAGCGCTCAAGTGGTTTTGAGCTAAAGGGAAGGGCTTTGCAGCGCAATGTCCTATTTAAATGGTGTTACCTAAGCTCCTTTGCTGATTTTGGTTTCTTTGCGGCGAGATATACAAATGAAGCCACTTTGGTTTGTGCCTTTAACACAGAATAGCTGAACTCACTCGAATCATACTGTATATCCCATTTCACACAGAAAATTGTCTCACAGCATCCCATGTGAACAATGGTAGTCTTGTATTGTTCTTGGAAAGGTTAAAGGCATGACATGGCTTTAGATCAGACAGTTTCTTCAGTTTCTCTCGAGTCATGACACGTTTACCATACGAATACAAGCGCCTTCTTCCGTACAGCACTTGAGACCTTGCACCACCCGTAGTTTGGGAAAGACCTTCTCAAGCCCCAGCGTTAAAGCCACCAGTCAGAAAAGTGCATTTTCCCTGACCGGGAATCGAACCCGGGCCGCGGCGGTGAGAGCGCTGAATCCTAGCCACTAGACCACCAGGGAGGCCGACGGCGAGCTTCCTCGATGCAACTGACGGCAATCAACTCCAACGCAGAATTGTTTACGACGACGCAAAGACATTTCTTTTCTAGACGTCATATCAAAGGCTATTGTGATACTAAATTCTATAGTTAGTATAGATATGGGGAAATATAATTGATGTGAGAGCAGGGAGGGGTGTGTGTGGATGGATGGATGCGGGGGTTTTCATTTGGACGGGTTGAACTTGATTGATTGACTTTGTCTCTTTTCAACCCGATTTAACTATGTAACTATTTTGTAACCCTCCTCTTCTAAAGCGCTTCTTCTCCGTTGTGCACGTGCCCCCTTTTGCATATGGCAGCTGAGGCCTTCGCCGAGCTTTCTCCACTTTTGGCGTGGTTAATGTTTTTTGTTTGCCTGGATGCCATTCGTTTTCTTGGGATGCGTGAATGTTTTGCACTTACTCCCAAACATTGGGCTTTCCATAGTCAAATATCCGTACAAAATGTCAATTCTAAAGGAAAGTGTGCCGCGTCTCTCCCATTTCCGCTTTGGGTTGATGAATGATAAACAAGCAGCTCGCGGTATAAACGGAGCTTTGTTTCTGCCCGGTTTCGAACCGGGGACCTTTCGCGTGTGAGGCGAACGTGATAACCGCTACACTACAGAAACCCCCATGCTGTCCCCGCCCGCAAGACGTTGTGTACTTTTTGCGCAACATTTTCCACAGATGTTGCCGATTATGATCGGGTTTATTTTCTGAAATTGTTTTTAATGCTCTGTGTAATACCGGTCCAGAGCTATAAACAAGGATGTCTGACTTGTAAAAGCCCTTCAAGTCTTAGGAAGGCATTTAAAACACCTCACCGTACAAATCGAAGGAACCCAGGACGAGTCCAACAAGCTATTTCCCAAGATCCCTTAGGTTGAGAGCAGAATGCAACTCCTCCCTTCATTTGTTCCAGGGATGAATTCGGGGACGTGAAGTCTCTCTCCTTACCATATTGGCGGGCGGTACGCAGAGTCTCTGGGATTCACAGGAACTTCCGAGAGATCTGTTTTCCAGCCGCTGATTGACGGGGGGCCAGTGGCGCAATGGATAACGCGTCTGACTATGGATCAGAAGATTGTAGGTTCGACTCCTGCCTGGCTCGACATGCCTTTAAATTAATTTTCAATCGACTTTAAAAGGGACGTTGAAATTTGATTTCCATTTATAATTGATCATCGAATTTCAGTGCACCAGCACCACGTGAAACTGATGGATGCGTCCTGCTGCCTTCTGCCGGCATGCAAGAAACGTCCCCGTCGCTCATGCCTATCGGTTTTTGCCTTTCTCTTCTTTTCTTTTTTGTTTTTTTGCAGGTTTACGTTGGTGAAGCCTTTGCAAGAAAACAAAGCCACGCCGGGGCAAAAATGTCCTTGGCTTCATCGGTCATCATGTAGGATGTATGAATGCATGATGACTTTTTGGCTATAAAACCATAATAATATCTGTGCATTTCAAGGGTTGCCAGTCTGCATTCGGTTAAATAAAAAGGGTGCAACTTTGCCCACCAAAACCCATGCAACTGATTTGCTATGAATGCAAACAGCACTAAAAGAAACTTTGCCAAGGGTTCAACCTGTGCCCCAGTGGCCTAATGGATAAGGCACTGGCCTCCTAAGCCAGGGATTGTGGGTCCAAGTCCCATCTGGGGTGCTCGCGGTGTGACTTTCTTGAAAGAGACTTTGACACAGCTAGGACCAGTAACTCTGCTGGCTCTCGGGTCCATGCAGGAGAATTTGGCAAGAAAGCCTTTCAATTAGCTGGATGTTGTGTCAGCAGGTCCGGAAGAAAACCCGTTCCCTGATTAGCAATCATACAGCGGTACGATGAGTTGTGTTAGGAACGCCAAGAACACAAGCCGACCGCTGGAAGTAGCGTCCAGCAATAAGAGTAGACGGGTGGACCGGTACCGCTTGTTACTCGTTGAAGCGCCTCAAGTACATCTGTTGGACAGATATCAGAACTGCGTTGGAGGAACCTTTTAGCAGACCGCTTTTTGGCTCAGGAATGCCCTTCTCTCCCTTAAATTGTTTTCTCCCAGGCAAGGCCATAAAAGAATTGGTTAGCACCCATTGATAGGGAAGGAGAGGAAGGGGCGACGAGTGTGAATATTTGGGGTAACCTTTTGCTGCCATAAATGTAAAGCTTGCAAATTTCTTCAACAAGGGAGCAGAGTGAAATGTTTTCAAAGCCATGTGGTTTTCATACCAAAATCCTTGATCAGATGGAGATTCCAAATGAATTTGTGTCATACAATTCAAGTGTAATGCGTAAAGCCAGCTAAAGAGGAGAGGGCCGACAGGAAGCTACGGCTACCTATTCATTTTGCAAGGGCGCGCCATTTCAAAGTGAGGAAGAAGAGTCGTTTTCAAATTTCCGTTTGAGTGCTAGAAAAGGGTCAAGTTTAAACAAGGGTAAAAAGTTGCCGTGACCCGGATTCGAACCGGGGTTGCTGCGGCCACAACGCAGAGTACTAACCACTATACGATCACGGCATGCTGCGGGCCAGGACTGCGTTGGCCTGCTTTGGGAGTGGCGGCTGCTCTGTCCACGTTGCTTGTGTTGATTTCCTCAGCCTTTGGCTTTCCCATTTACAATTTCTTCTTTTCAAAATGCAGTTTAATCGTAAGGAGGCGAACCTAAAACCTCCCGATCCACAGTTAAAATTCATGATAACCCACACACTCACTTCATTTGCCTGGGTTTTTGTTTTTTTCCAATCATTCAACTGGCTTAGAATGCTTTTTATTTGTAAATACATTCCTGCGAGAGAGAGCACTATGGGAAACGAAGAAATAAAAAGGGGGCAAATGGCCAGTGTTTCTGCCCGGTTTCGAACCGGGGACCTTTCGCGTGTTAGGCGAACGTGATAACCACTACACTACAGAAACCACCTGCGGGGCTCGTCTAGGGGCCTCCGATCTGAGTCGCCGGGAAAGCCGTCCGGCCGGTGACCGCTCTGAGGCCGCCAAGCAGCGGCCCGCACTAATGAACACTAGGAGACACCGAAAAGGGTCATGGAAAAGCAGGAAAGGGCGGTGTCACAAAGGCCAAGAGAACAGAGGGACTGGAGGAGGAGAGGCTGGTCCACCGAGTCAAAAGAGCTGAGAGGTCTAGAAGTGTAAGTAGCGAGAAGTGGTTTTTGGCTTCAGCTAAGCGCTCAAGTGGTTTTGAGCTAAAGGGAAGGGCTTTGCAGCGCAATGTCCTATTTAAATGGTGTTACCTAAGCTCCTTTGCTGATTTTGGTTTCTTTGCGGCGAGATATACAAATGAAGCCACTTTGGTTTGTGCCTTTAACACAGAATAGCTGAACTCACTCGAATCATACTGTATATCCCATTTCACACAGAAAATTGTCTCACAGCATCCCATGTGAACAATGGTAGTTAGAGATGTCGCGAACTGTTCGCCGGCGAACTTGTTCGCGCGAACATCGGGTGTTCGCGCTCGCCGGAAGTTCGCGAACGTCGCGCGACGTTCGCCATTTTGGGTTCGCCATTGTTGGCGCTTTTTTTTGCCCTCTCACCCCAGACCAGCAGGTACATGGCAGCCAATCAGGAAGCTCTCCCCTGGACCACTCCCCTTCCCTATAAAAACCGAAGCCCTGCAGCGTTTTTTCACTCTGCCTGTGTGTGCTGAAGAGATAGTGTAGGGATAGAGCTGCTGCCTGTTAGTGATTTCAGGGACAGTTGAAAGTTTGCTGGCTAGTAATCATTTTGATACTGCTCTGTTATTGGAGGGACAGAAGTCTGCAGGGGTTTGAGGGACATTTAAGCTTAGGTAGCTTTGCTGGCTAGTAATCTACCTTCTACTGCAGTGCTCTGTATGTAGCTGCAGTGGGCAGCTGTCCTGCTTCTGATCTCATCTGCTGACTGCTGCAATAACAGTAGTCCTTGTAAAGACTGCTTTTATTTATTTTTTTGTTGTTTTACTACTACTACTACTACTACTATAAGAGCCCAGTGCTATTAGTCTAGCAGTGTTGGGGAGTGGGACTGGTGTGCTAATCTGCTGCTCCTAGTAGTTCAGCAGCACCAACTTTAAATTTTTTTTTTAATATTCATTTTTTTTTATTTTACTTTTTTTATTTTACTACCGCTGTAGTAGTGTATAAGTTGACCTTTTAGGCATTATTTGCCCTGTAGGCATTATTTGCACACTGTTTTCTTCAACCCTCCATCTAGCTGTGTGACCTTGTTCACATTCTGTCTAAATATCCATAATATTACCGTCTCCAGAAAAAACACCGGAGTGACTTTTTTCAAGCAGCCATAATATATTTTACGTAATCCGTATCCACGCTGTAGTAGTGTATACGTTGACCTTGTAGGCATTATTTGCACAGTGTTTTCTTCAACCCGCCATCTAGCTGTGTGAGCTTGTTCACATTTTGTCTAAATATTGATAATATTATCGTCTCTAGAAAAACCACTTGAGTTACTTTTTTTCAAGCAGCATTCATATATTTTACGTAATCCGTATCCACCGCTGTAGTAGTGTATACGTTGACCTTGTAGGCATTATTTGCACAGTGTTTTCTTCAACCCGCCATCTAGCTGTGTGAGCTTGTTCACATTTTGTCTAAATATTGATAATATTATCGTCTCTAGAAAAACCACTTGAGTTACTTTTTTTCAAGCAGCATTCATATATTTTACGTAATCCGTATCCACCGCTGTAGTAGTGTATACGTTGACCTTGTAGGCATTATTTGCACAGTGTTTTCTTCAACCCGCCATCTAGCTGTGTGAGCTTGTTCACATTTTGTCTAAATATTGATAATATTATCGTCTCTAGAAAAACCACTTGAGTTACTTTTTTTCAAGCAGCATTCATATATTTTACGTAATCCGTATCCACCGCTGTAGTAGTGTATACGTTGACCTTGTAGGCATTATTTGCACAGTGTTTTCTTCAACCCGCCATCTAGCTGTGTGAGCTTGTTCACATTTTGTCTAAATATTGATAATATTATCGTCTCTAGAAAAACCACTTGAGTTACTTTTTTTCAAGCAGCATTCATATATTTTACGTAATCCGTATCCACCGCTGTAGTAGTGTATACGTTGACCTTGTAGGCATTATTTGCACACTGTTTTCTTCAAACTGCCATCTAGCTGTGTGTATTATCGTTTCCAGAAAAACCAACTGAGTTTTTGTTGTTGTTGTTGTTTTTTTAAAAATAATGCCAGGCAAAGGCAGGCCGCCACGCAGAGGCCGTGCTAGGGGCCGTGCTGCTATGCAATCCTGTGGCCCTAGCAAATTGCCCAGTTTTAAAAAGCCAATGACCCTGAACTCCCAAAATGCTGAAGAGGTAGTTGACTGGCTTACACAGCACACCCCATCCTCTACCGTTTCTAACTTTACCACAACATCCTCCTCATCCTCCACTGCTATGGCCACCCCACGTAACACTTCCTCCACCACCGGTGCCCCTTCTTCACTGGAGTCAGAGGAGTTATTTTCCCATGAGTTTCTTGAACTGAGTAATGCGCAACCATTATTGCCAGAAGAAGATGAAGGAGATGAGGACCTTACACCAGATTTAATTCTGGCAGAGAACACGATAGAGATGGACATAATGAGTGATGAGGAGGAGGTCCCCGCTGCTGCTTCCTTCTGTGATGTGTCAGAAGAAATTGATGCATCTGAGGAGAATGAGGATGAGGAGATTGATGTTTTGTGGGTGCCTAGTAGAAGAGAGCAAGAGGAGGGTAGTTCAGATGGAGAGACGGAGAGTCAGAGAGGCAGTAGGAGAATAAGACTTAGAAGAAGCAGGGAGGACAGCCCGCAGGGATCAGTAGGGCAACAACATGTATCGGCACCTGTGTTCAGCCGGCCAACGCACCCGCCATTGCCGCCAATGCCGCCAACTTCTACTGTTACCGCCAGATCGCACACTTCCAAAAAGTCAGCAGTGTGGGATTTTTTTAATGTGTGTGCCTCTGACAAAAGCATTGTAATTTGCAATGAGTGCAGTCAGAAACTGAGCCTTGGTAAGCCCAACAGCCACATAGGTACAACTTCTATGCGAAGGCACATGAGCGGCAAGCACAAAGCACTTTGGGAGCAACACCTCAAAGGCAACAGGCAAACTAAAAGCCACACTCCTTCTGGTCCAGCATCTTACTGCTCTACCTCTGCTCTCCTTGACCCGTCTGAACCACCCTCCACTCCGCCTTCCACCTTGACCACCTGTTCCCATTCCCAGTCATCTGCCACCAGCCAAGTTTCTGTGAAGGCCATGTTTGAGCGTAAGAAGCCAATGTCTGACTGTCACCCCCTTGCCCGGCGTCTGACAGCTGGCTTGTCTGCACTCTTAGCCCGCCAGCTTTTACCATACCAGCTGGTGGACTCTGAGGCCTTCCACAAATTTGTAGCAATTGGGACACCGCAGTGGAAGGTACCCAGCCGCAATTTTTTTTTCTAAAAAGGGAATACCACACCTGTACCAACATGTGCAGAGCCAAGTTACCGCATCTCTGTCACTTAGTGTTGGGCCAAAGGTCCATATGACTACTGACGCATGGTCCTCCAAGCATGGTCAGGGCAGGTATGTCACCTACACTGCCCACTGGGTGAACTTGGTAATGGCTGGGAAGCAGGGAATGGGTAGCTCAACAACAACAGTGGAGTTGGTGTCACCGCCACGGATTGCACGCGGTTCTGCCACCACCTCTACTCCTCCATCGCTCTCTACCTCGTCTTCTTCTTCTTCTTACTCTGCTGCTGGGTCCTCCTTCTCCTCCTCCACACCTGTGCACCCCCAGCTCCCCCTAGGCTATTCGACGTGCCAGGTACGCCGTTGTCACGCTGTCTTGGGGATGACGTGCCTGGAAAGCAAAAACCATACCGGATCTGTACTCCTGTCATCTCTGCAGTCACAGGCCGATCGGTGGCTGACCCCACACCAACTGCAGATCGGAAAAGTGGTGTGTGACAATGGAAGCAATCTGTTGGTAGAGATTGTCGCGAACTTTCGCCGGCGAACTTGTTCGCGCGAACATCGGGTGTTCGCGCTCGCCGGAAGTTCGCGAACGTCGCGCGGACGTTCGCCATTTTGGGTTCGCCATTGTTGGCGCTTTTTTTTGCCCTACTCACCCCAGACCAGCAGGTACATGGCAGCCAATCAGGAAGCTCTCCCCTGGACCACCCCTTCCCTATAAAAACCGAAGCCCTGCAGCGTTTTTTTCACTCTGCCTGTGTGTGCTGAAAGATAGTGTAGGGATAAGGCTGCTGCCTGTTAGTGATTTCAGGGACAGTTGAAAAGTTTGCTGGCTAGTAATCATTTTTGATACTGCTCTGTTATTGGAGGGACAGAAGTCTGCAGGGGTTTGAGGGACATTAAGCTTAGTAGCTTTGGCTGGCTAGAATCTACCTTCTACTGCAGTGCTCTGTATGTAGCGGCAGGGGCAGCTGTCCTGCTTCTGATCTCATCTGCTGACTGCGTTGCAATAAACAGTAGTCCTTGTAAAGACTGCTTTTATTTATTTTTTGTTGTTTTACTACTACTACTACTACTACTATAAGAGCCCAGTGCTATTAGTCTAGCAGTGTTGGGAGTGGGACTGGTGTGCTAATCTGCTGCTCCTAGTAGTTCAGCAGCCCAACATTTAAATTTTTTTTTTAATATTCATTTTTTTCTTATTTACTTTTTTTATTTTACTACCGCTGTAGTAGTGTATAAGTTGACCTTTTAGGCATTATTTGCCCTGTAGGCATTATTTGCACACTGTTTTCTTCAACCTCCATCTAGCTGTGTGACCTTGTTCACATTCTGTCTAAATATCCATAATATTACCGTCTCCAGAAAAAACACCGGAGTGACTTTTTTAAGCAGCCATAATATATTTTACGTAATCCGTATCCAACCGCTGTAGTAGTGTATACGTTGACCTTGTAGGCATTATTTGCACAGTGTTTTCTTCAACCCGCCATCTAGCTGTGTGAGCTGTTCACATTTTGTCTAAATATTGATAATATTATCGTCTCTAGAAAAACCACTTGAGGTTACTTTTTTTCAAGCCAGCATTCATATATTCTTTCGCGTGTTAGGCGAACGTGATAACCACTACAACTACAGAAACCACCTGCGGGGGCTCGTCTAGGGGCCTCCGATCTGAGTCGCCGGGAAAGCCGTCCGTCCGGTGACCGCTCTGAGGCCGCCAAGCAGCGGCCCGCACTAATGAACACTAGGAGACACCGAAAAGGGTCATGGAAAAGCAGGAAAGGGCGGTGTCACAAAGGCCAAGAGAACAGAGGGACTGGAGGAGGAGAGGCTGGTCCACCGAGTCAAAAGAGCTGAGAGGTCTAGAAGTGTAAGTAGCGAGAAGTGGTTTTTGGCTTCAGCTAAGCGCTCAAGTGGTTTTGAGCTAAAGGGAAGCAGAGGGGAGGGCTTTGCAGCGCAATGTCCTATTTAAATGGTGTTACCTAAGCTCCTTTGCTGATTTTGGTTTCTTTGCGGCGAGATATACAAATGAAGCCACTTTGGTTTGTGCCTTTAACACAGAATAGCTGAACTCACTCGAATCATACTGTATATCCCATTTCACACAGAAAATTGTCTCACGGCATCCCATGTGAACAATGGTAGTCTTTTTTTTTTTTCAATTTGACAATTTTTATTGTTTTTCAGAAAACATTTAAGAGACAGAGAGAAGAGAGAAGAGAGAAGTGGTGAGTCTCAGAAGGTGAGTAGTGAATAGAGGGGAAGGAACCAAGGGGGGGGAGGAGGAGGGAGGAGGGAAGGGTACCGTTGATTGTCACCCGTAGGGAGGGATTCTGAGCTGCTGAAGATTATTACTTTATGTTGACTTAGAGTTGTTTTTAAGAGTCCTTCGGTATCCCAGCCTTAGTGGATCTGAAACTTTAGCTTCCATTGTTTCCAAAGTTCATGGGTGATTTGGTCTGTGCAGACTTGTTTAGAGGTTGTCGCGGCGAATCTTTCATAGACAAGATTAGAGTCAATTAGATTAATTAGATGTGACTTGTTCGGAATTTCTGCGGATTTCCAATGTCTCGGTATCAATAGGCGAGCTGCTGTTAGAATGTGGAAGACTAGTTTTCTGCTCGGCGGTGCTATGTTGTCCAATCCATGATTCAGCAGTGCCATTTCTGGTTTAAGTGTGTTGTTGAGCCGAAGATTTCCGAGAGTAGTTGATTTACTTCTTGCCAGAAAGGTTTTAAGATGTGGCACGCCCACCATATGTGTAACATATCACCTTTGGCTATGTTACAGCGGCCAACATCTGTCTGAAACGTTTGGGAACATTTTGCCGAGTACCGACGGTGTTTTATACCATCTGTAGATTATTTTCTTGTTGTTTTCTATATGGTTTGTACACTTGGTATACTTAGAAGCTATATTCGTTAAGCTGGCCCATTGTGTCGTTGTAAGTTCGAGATGGAGGTCCCTTTCCCAATGTTGGATGTGCAGTGGTTTTGTTTCGCCTAAGTCTGGTAAAATCATTTTGTAAACACTGGATAGGGCTTTCTTTTTGCCTGCTCTGAGAAAGCACAGATGCTCAAAGCGTGTTTGTGGTCTCGATAAGCCTACTCATATACGGATGTAGATAGTGTCTTAATTGCAGGTATTTGTAGAAGTCTTGTTTGGGCAAGTCAAACTCCATCTGCAGCTCAGTATATGATTTTAAAATATTGTTGGCGAGAAGATGTGAGAGGTTTGTAATGCCTAAAGCTTCCCAGGCCTTTAAGGAGAGGTTTTCAATTTCGGTTTCCAGTATTGTGATGGGAGAGTTTCTTGCCGGGAATGCATGGATATGTCTATTGGTTTTTGCTTGGTTCCATATCTTCAGGGCTGTTGTTGTCGTATGGTAGAGGGTGCTGGATTTCGTTATATGCGGCATTGTTTTGGTCCATACTAATTGTTGAAGTGTATATGGGTATATTTGTTGTTGTTCTATTTCTAGCCACTGTTTGCGGTTTGGGGGGAGGTTCCAAAGTGTGAGTTGTTCCAATATTGACGCCTTATAATAGTATTCTATACTTGGAACTCCGAAACCTCCTTCTTGTTGACTGAGTTGCATTAGGCACCGTTTGATCCTCGGTTTCTTTCCCCCCCATATAAATAAGTCTAGTGTTCTTTGGGCTTGTTGGAGGAAAGATTTAGGGATTCCTATTGGGAGAGTACGGAAGAGGTATAGTAGTTTGGGCAGCGACATCATTTTAACTGCGACTATTCGTCCCAGCCAAGATAGGTATAGTGGCTTCCATTTGTCCAGCTGTACTTGGATGTCTTTTAGAGTTTTCGGGAAGTTGTTGGAGTAAGTTTTTGCTATGGAGGTGCCTAGTTCCGTTCCCAAGTAGGTGATTGTGTCTTTCCGCCATTGGAAAGGGTAAGTTTCTCTTAGTGGGTCCTTAACGCCTTTTGGGATGTTCAGCGGTAATGCTTGTGTTTTGGTTATATTCAGTTTGTAGTACGAGACTTGGCTGTAAACTGATAGGATGTGAGTCAAATGTTGAAGTGATGTCTCTGGGTTAGTGAGCGTTAAGAAAATGTCATCTGCAAATAATGCTAGTTTGTACTCCACTTTTCCAATAGTGATTCCTGTGATGTCTGGGAGGTCTCTAATCGTTTTAGCTAGAGGTTCCAAAATTAGATTGAAGATCAGTGGGGATAATGGACAGCCCTGTCTAGTGCCATTTGTGATATAGAGGCGTTGTGATAGAAATCCCATATTGCTAACTTGAGCTGACGGTTTTGAGTACAGTGCTAGTATTGCGTGTAGGATATGCCCTTGAAACCCGAATGCTTGAAGTGTTTTCTCCATGTATAGCCAATGCACCCTGTCAAAGGCCTTTTCTGCATCTAATGCTAATAGCAAGGTTGGCGTTTTTTGGAGAGTGACTTTTTCTATGAGGGATAGGATTTTCCTAGTGTTGTCTGTACCTTGGCGTCCTAATGTGAAACCCGACTGATCATTGTGGATTATATGTGGTAGTATGACTTTTAGCCGATTTGCTAACACCTTCGCATATAACTTTGTGTCGCCATTAAGTAGTGAGATCGGTCGGAAGTTGGCACATTGATCCGTAGGTTTGCCTGGCTTGGGAATGGTAGATATGGTAGCCGCCAGCATTTCTTCTGGCAGTGTGCCTTGACTGTGAATATGGTTGAACAGTTGGGTTAGCTGAGGGACCAGTATTGCCTGGAACTGTTTGTAGTAAGCAGTTGTGAGTCCGTCTGGACCCGGTGCTTTTCCCAGTGGGGTTGTATTTATAGCCTCCTGTATTTCTTGTGCACGGATAGGTGAGTTTAGTAAGAGTAATTGTTCTGGCGTTATTTGTGGGAGTCTAGCTGTTGTTAAGAATGCAGTGATACTTTGCTGAGAAGGTTGTGGGGTGTCTTTGTCCCGCGCTAGATTGTACAGGGATGCATAGAATTCTGCAAATTTATCTGCGATATCTTTAGGGTTAGTTATTTTATTGTTGTCTTTATCCAATATGTGGTCTATAGTTTGGGTCTGTTGTTTCCGTTTTAGGGTGTTAGCTAGCAGCTTAGATGCTTTGTTGCCTTTCGTGTAGTGGGAGAGTTTTAGTCGTTGCATGTGATAATTAAGTTTAATGAGGTCCAGTTCGTGCAGTTTATTTCTAGTTTCTCTGATTGTTTTAGTCATTTGCCTAGTGGGTTGCAATTTGTTTCTTGTTTCTAAGTCTAGCAGCTGTTGGAGCAATTCTAGTCTATTGTTTTCCCTTAGTCTTTTGATCCTGGATCCATACTGTATTAGGCATCCCCGAATTACTGATTTGTGCGCACACCAAAGAGTGGTTTCTGAGATGTCATCACTGGTATTGAGAGCGAAGTATTCCTGCAGTGTTTGGGTACACTGGCGAAGCACTTCAGTGTTAAGGAGCAAAGATTCGTTAAGCCTCCAGTGTGTAGGGGGTAAAGCAGTGTCATTCATTTTGCACTTAATGGTGACTGGTGCATGGTCAGACCATGTTATTACTCCAATCTGCGCCTGCCTTACGAGTTGGAGAGAGTCTTTATCCGTAAATATATAGTCTATTCTGGAGTATTTTTCATGGGCATGGGAATAATGGGTGAAATCTCTTTCCGCGGGGTGATAAGCTCTCCAGGCATCAAAGAGGTTGTGATAAGTTAGAAGGTTTTTCAGATTGGTTGCGTGGGTGAGGGTCTCTTGTCTAGGTTTTTGGATTTTCCCTGCTTTGGTGTCCCAGTCTTGCGACAGCGGTACATTAAAGTCTCCCGCAACGATAACGGTACCTTGTTTGATTTTGTTTAAAGTTCTAAAAAAGGTGCGATAGAAATAGGATTGCTTAGTCGTTGGTGCATAAACTGAGGCAATGGTGTGAGTATGTCCTTGCATTTCCAATACAGCTATAGCGTATCTGCCCTGTGGATCAGTTTGTTGTTTTATAATTCGAGGGGAAATTGTGGAGTGGAACCAGATAGCGACACCCCTTTTTTTAGTGTTACCGCTCGCAAATATTTGGAGTGGGTACTGTTTGCAGTCAAGATTAGTGGGTTGCCCTGCTTTGAGATGTGTTTCCTGCAGGCAGAGGATTGTAATTCTCTCTTGTTTGGCCCAAGTCAGTAGTTGCGACCTTTTGTTTGGGCTATTAAGCCCATTAACATTCACAGTTGTTATTGAGACTGCCATTGTGAATTACAGGGGGTGTGGTGCTGTCTTGTATTACTCACAGTTCGTGATCCGGTAGAGGTTAGTTGTTGCAGTAGCAGGGCAGTCTTCCTCGTTGATCTGTTGCTGTTGCCCTTGCAGTGCATCGGAGTAGACAAAGCAGCAGCAATTGGTACCCTGTTAGAGAGAGGGGGAAAGGTGGTGGGGAAAGCAGAGGTGTGAAAAATAGAGAGGAAAGATAGAGTTATAAACATCCAATTCAAAACATTGGAACATATCAACATATTTACAGCAATGCAACCCGTAGCATTGCCTAGGGTGGCTTTACTCTGTGCGAGAAAGTTCTTTCTGGCTAGTAGGGTGGTACATTTGATAGCATTGGGTATCTCCACAAATAAAGCCATGTGTGGGGGGGTAGTACTGTCCATAAGAGTAGTCGGCAGGGGGGGTGATTAGTACTTGGTGGTGGTATAATCAGGTTTAAGAGGTTGAGGTTGTCCGTTGAACAGACTCACTGGGTGAGACTTGCAGTTGTATTTCAGGTATTTTCGGTTATTTCCATGTCATAGTCGGCTTGAAGCCTGTGCCTGTCGGTGGTCCTGCGGTGGCTGGGCTTGTTCACCAACCACTCCTGCGGTATTTTGGCTGGTTTAGAGGCTGTTGTTGTGGCAGTCTTGTTGGGGCAATAGTTGCCATTGTTTCAGCAGCTGTACCCCCTGTTGTGGTGTATGCAGGACGTAAGGAGTGTCCTTGTACATAACTCTCAGTTTGACTGGGAACAGCCACCTGTATGAGATTCCTGCTTCTCTCAGGGCTGTCGTTGTGATATGGAATTCCTTGCGCTTCTTCATAGTATGTGCCGAGAGGTCAGGATAGCATTGTAGCATGGAATATTTTTCGGGAATTGCTTGCTTGTCCCGGAATGCCTTTAACGTAAGTTCTTTAATATGGAAGAAATGCATCCTCAGTATCACCTCCCTGGGAGTGGTGGGAGGGGCATTTCTGTTTTTTGGCAGTCTATGGGCTCTGTCAATAAGGAGGAGATCACTGTTTTCCTCCGGGAAGATTTCTTGGAGCATGTCATGAAGATACTGATGTAGTTCCTCCATTTTTACTTGCTCAGATATCCCTCTCAGCCTGAGATTATTCCTCCTATTTCTGTCCTCTATATCTGCCATTTTGTCACTTATCTGTTGCAGCTCTGACTCTAAAGCTGTATTTGAGTCAATAAGGTCATTATGCGAGCTCACTAGCTCCGCCATTTTATTTTCTAGATGGTTAGTGCGGTCACCTATCTGCTGGACCTCCCTGTGGAGCTCTGCGATCGCCCCTCTCAAGTCTGCCTGGAGGTCAGTGCGGAGTGTGGTAAGGAGACCTTTAAGAATGGGAAGCGTAATGGCTTGTGGGGAACTAGCGCTCGCCTGCGGATGTACCATTGTACTTGCCTCGTCATCTGTGCGCGTGGGGCTGCTTTCCCCACAGCCGCCGCCATCTTGGGAAGACAGGCCTGCTTCTTGCTGCGCACCCGATTTGGGGTAAAACGCCGTCATTTTTTGTGGGGAAGGTTTCTTCCGGAGCTTCCCCATGGTCAGCAGACAGGTATCGATGGTTCACTAGCTGTGAATGGCAGCAAATAGCGCTTAAACCTGCGTTTGTTAAAGTCCCCCTGCACGGAGCTCTTTAGATTGCTTCCTGCCGCATCGAGCGTTGGCTCCGCCCCCCAACAATGGTAGTCTTGTATTGTTCTTGGAAAGGTTAAAGGCATGACATGGCTTTAGATCAGACAGTTTCTCTCGAGTCATGACACGTTTACCATACGAATACAAGCGCCTTCTTCCGTACAGCACTTGAGACCTTGCACCACCCGTAGTTTGGGAAAGACCTTCTCAAGCCCCAGCGTTAAATCCACCAGTCAGAAAAGTGCATTTTCTCTGACCGGGAATCGAACCCGGGCCGCGGCAGTGAGAGCGCCGAATCCTAGCCACTAGACCACCAGGGAGGCCGACGGCAAGCTTCCTCGATGCAACTGACGGCAATCAACTCCAACGCAGAATTGTTTACGACGACGCAAACACATTTCTTTTCTAGACGTCATATCAAAGGCTATTGTGATACTAAATTCTATAGTTAGTATAGATATGGGGAAATATAATTGATGTGAGAGCAGGGAGGGGTGTGTGTGGATGGATGGATGGATGCGGGGGTTTTCATTTGGACGGGTTGAACTTGATTGATTGACTTTGTCTCTTTTCAACCCGATTTAACTATGTAACTATTTTGTAACCCTCCTCTTCTAAAGCGCTTCTTCTCCGTTGTGCACGTGCCCCCTTTTGCATATGGCAGCTGAGGCCTTCGCCGAGCTTTCTCCACTTTTGGCGTGGTTAATGTTTTTTGTTTGCCTGGATGCCATTCGTTTTCTTGGGATGCGTGAATGTTTTGCACTTACTCCCAAACATTGGGCTTTCCATAGTCAAATATCCATACAAAATGTCAATTCTAAAGGAAAGTGTGCCGCGTCTCTCCCATTTCCGCTTTGGGTTGATGAATGATAAACAAGCAGCTCGCGGTATAAACGGAGCTTTGTTTCTGCCCGGTTTCGAACCGGGGACCTTTCGCATGTGAGGCGAACGTGATAACCGCTACAGCTACAGAAACTCCCCGTGCTGTCCCCGCACGCAAGACGTTGTGTAACTTTTTGCGGCAACATTTTCCACAGATGTTGCCGATTATGATCGGGTTTATTTTCTGAAATTGTTTATAATGCTCTGTGTAATACCGGTCCAGAGCTATAAACAAGGATGTCTGACTTGTAAAAGCCCTTCAAGTCTTAGGAAGGCATTTAAAACACCTCACCGTACAAATCGAAGGAACCCAGGACGAGTCCAACAAGCTATTTCCCAAGAACCCTTAGGTTGAGAACAGAATGCAACTCCTCCCTTCATTTGTTCCAGGGATGAATTCGGGGACGTGAAGTCTCTCTCCTTACCATATTGGCGGGCAGTACGCAGAGTCTCTGGGATTCACAGGAACTTCCGAGAGATCTGTTTTCCAACCGCAGATTTATGGGGGGCCAGTGGCGCAATGGATAACGCGTCTGACTACGGATCAGAAGAGTGTAGGTTCGACTCCTGCCTGGCTCGACATGCCTTTAAATTAATTTTCAATCGACTTTAAAAGGGACGTTGAAATTTGATTTCCATTTAAAATTCATCATCGAATTTCAGTGCACCAGCACCACGTGAAACTGATGGATGCGTCCTGCTGCCTTCTGCCGGCATGCAAGAAACGTCGGTTTTTGCCTTTCTCTTCTTTTCTTTTTTTTGTTTTTTTGCAGGTTTACGTTGGTGAAGCCTTTGCAAGAAAACAAAGCCACACCGGGGCAAAAAATGTCCTTGGCTTCATCGGTCATCACGTAGGATGTATGAATGCATGATGACTTTTTGGCTATAAAACCATAATAATATCTGTGCGTTTCAAGGTTTGCCAGTCTGCATTCGGTTAAATAAAGAGGGTGCAACTTTGCCCACAAAACCCATGCAACTGATTTGCTATGAATGCAAACAGCACTAAAAGAACTTTGCCAAGGGACCATCCTGTGCCCCAGTGGCCTAATGGATAAGGCACTGGCCTCCTAAGCCAGGGATTGTGGGTTCAAGTCCCATCTGGGGTGCTCGCGGTGTGACTTTCTTGAAAGAGACTTTGACGCAGCTAGGACCAGTAACTCTGCTGGCTCTCAGGTCCATGCAGGAGAATTTGGCAAGAAAGCCTTTCAATTAGCTGGATGTTGTGTCAGCAGGTCCGGAAGAAAACCCATTCCCTGATTAGCAATCATACAGCGGTACGATGAGTTGTGTTAGGAACGCCAAAAACACAAGCCGACCGCTGGAAGTAGCGTCCAGCAATAAGAGTAGACGGGTCGACAGTGGACCGGTACCGCTTGTTACTCGTTGAAGCGCCTCAAGTACATCTGTTGGACAGATATCAGAACTGCGTTGGAGGAACCTTTTAGCAGACCGCTTTTTGGCTCAGGAATGCCCTTCTCTCCCTTAAATTGTTTTCTCCCAGGCAAAGCCATAAAAGAATTGGTTAGCACCCATTTATAGGGAAGGAGAGGAAGGGGCGATGAGTGTGAATATTTGGGGTAACCTTTTGCTGCCATAAATGTTAAAGCTTGCAAATTTCTTCAACAAGGGAGCAGAGTGAAATGTTTTCAAAGCCATGTGGTTTCATACCAAAATCCTTGATCAGATGGAGATTCCAAATGAATTTGTGTCATACAAATTCCAAGTGTAATGCGTAAAGCCAGCTAAAGAGGAGATGGCCGACAGGAAGCTACAGCTACCTATTCATTTTGCAAGGGCGCGCCATTTCAAAGTGAGGGAAGTAGAGTCGTTTTCAAAATTTCCGTTTGAGTGCTAGAAAGGGTCAAGTTTAAACAAGGGTAAAAAGTTGCCCGTGACCCGGATTCGAACCGGGGTTGCTGCGGCCACAACGCAGAGTACTAACCACTATACGATCACGGCATGCTGCGGGCCAGGACTGCGTTGGCCTGCTTTGGGAGTGGCGGTTGCTCTGTCCACGTTGCTTGTGTTGATTTCCTCAGCACAATTGTAGTTGGGCATTCATTTTCGCCTTTCGACCCATTTTACCGACTGCAGCATTCCAGAATGACCCACGGCAAGCCTCTCTTGAAAAAACCTTTGGGCCTTGTCCGAACTTTCTTTGCAAAGAAGGAACACTGACTCCCATAATGCTTTAGCTTTCCGCATTTACAATTTCTTCTTTTCAAAATGGCAGTTTAATCGTAAGGAGGCGAACCTAAAACCTCCCGATCCACAGTTAAATTCATGATAACCCACACACTCACTTCATTTGCCTGGGTTTTGTTTTTTTCCAATCGTTCACACTGGCTTAGAATGCTTTTATTTGTAAATACATTCCTGCGAGAGAAAGCACTATGGGAAACGAAGAAATAAAAGGGGGCGAATCGCTAGTGTTTCTGCCCGGTTTTCGAACCGGGGACCTTTCGCGTGTTAGGCGAACGTGATACCCTACACTACAGAAACCACCTGCGGGGCTCGTCCAGGGGCCTCCGATCTGAGTCGCCGGGAAAGCCGTCCGGCCGGTGACCGCTCTGAGGCCGCAAGCAGCGGCCGCACTAATGAACACTAGGAGACACCGAAAAGGGTCATGGAAAAGCAGGAAAGGGCGGTGTCACAAAGGCCAAGAGAACAGAGGGACTGGAGGAGGAGAGGCTGGTCCACCGAGTCAAAAGAGCTGAGAGGTCTAGAAGTGTAAGTAGCGAGAAGTGGTTGTTGGCTTCAGCTAAGCGCTCAAGTGGTTTTGAGCTAAAGGAAGCAGAGGGGAGGGCTTTGCAGCGCAATGTCCTATTTAAATGGTGTTACCCGTAAGCTCCTTTGCTGATTTGGTTTCTTTGCGGCGAGATATACAAATGAAGCCACTTTGGTTTGTGCCTTTAACACAGAACTCACTCGAATCATACTGTATATCACATTTCACACAGAAAATTGTCTCACGGCATCCCATGTGAACAATGGTAGTCTTGTATTGTTCTTGGAAAGGTTAAAGGCATGACATGGCTTTAGATCAGACAGTTTCTCTCGAGTCATGACACGTTTACCATACGAATACAAGCGCCTTCTTCCGTACAGCACTTGAGACCTTGCACCCCCGTAGTTTGGGAAAGACCTTCTCAAGCCCCAGCGTTAAATCCACCAGTCAGAAAAGTGCATTTTCTCTGACCGGGAATCGAACCCGGGCAGCGGCGGTGAGAGCGCCGAATCCTAGCCACTAGACCACCAGGGAGGCCGACAGCAAGCTTCCTCGATGCAACTGACGGCAATCAACTCCAACGCAGAATTCTTTACGACGACGCAAAGACATTTCCTTTTCTAGACGTCATATCAAAGGCTATTGTGGATACTAAACTTCTATAAGTTAGTAATAGATATGGGGAATTATAATCTGATGTGAGAGCAGGGAGGGGTGTGTGTGGATGGATGGTGGATGCGGGGGTTTTCATCTTGGACGGGTTCGAACTTTGATTGATTTGACTTTGTTTCTCTCTTTTCAACCCGATTTAACTAAATGTAAACTATTTTGTCAACCCTCCTCTTTCTAAAAGCGCTTCTTCTCCGTTGTGGCACGTGCCCCTTTTGCCATATGGCAGCTGAGGCCTTCACCGAGCTTTTCCCACTTTTGGCCGTGGTTTAATGTTTTTTTTGTTTGGCCTGGATGCCATTCGTTTTTTCTTGGGATGCGTGAATGTTTTGCAACTTATCCAAACTTGGGCTTTACATAGTCAATATCCGTAAAGTCAATTCTAAAGGAAAGTGTGCCGCTGCTCTCCCATTTCCGCTTTGGGTTGATGAATGATAAACAAGCAGCTCGCGGTATAAACGGAGCTTTTTCTGCCCGGTTTCGAAACGGGGACCTTTCGCGATGTGAGGCGAACGTGATAACCGCTACACTACAGAAACTCCCGTGCTGTCCCCGCACGCAAGACGTTGTGTACTTTTTGCGCAACATTTTCCACAGATGTGTGCCGATTATGATCGGGTTTATTTTCTTGAAATTGTTTATAATGCTCTGTGTAATACCGGTCCAGAGCTATAAACAAGGATGTCTTGACTTGTAAAAGCCCTTCAGTCTTAGGAAGGCATTTAAAACACTCACCGTACAAATCGAAGGACCCAGGACGAGTCCAACAAGCTATTTCCCAAGAACCCTTAGGTTGAGAACAGAATGCAACTCCTCCTTCATTTGTTCCAGGGATGAATTCGGGGACGTGAAGTCTCTCTCCTTACCATATTGGCGGGCGAGTACGCAGAGTCTCTGGATTCACAAGGAACTTCCGAGAGATCTGTTTTCCAGACCGCAGATTTGTATGGGGGGCCAGTGGCGCAATGGATAACGCGTCTGACTACGGATCAGAAGAGTGTAGGTTCGACTCCTGCCTGGCTCGACATGCCTTTAAATTAATTTTCAATCGACTTTAAAAGGGACGTTGAAATTTGATTTCCATTTAATAATTGATCATCGAATTTCAGTGCACCAGCACCACGTGAAACTGATGGATGCGTCTGCTGCCTTCTGCCGGCATGCAAGAAACGTCCGGTTCTATGTTTGCCTTTCTCTTCTTTCTTTTTTTTTTGTTTTTTTGCAGGTTTACGTTGGTGAAGCCTTTGCAAGAAAACAAAGCCACACCGGGGCAAAAATGTCCTTGGCTTCATCGGTCATCACGTAGGATGTATGAATGCATGATGACTTTTTGGGCTATAAAACCATAATAATATCTGTGCGTTTCAAGGTTTGCCAGTCTGCATTCGGTTTAAATAAAGAGGGTGCAACTTTGCCCACCAAAACCCATGCAACTGATTTGCTATGAATGCAACAGCACTAAAAGAAACTTTGCCAAGGGACCATCCTGTGCCCCAGTGGCCTAATGGATAAGGCACTGGCCTCCTAAGCCAGGGATTGTGGGTTCAAGTCCCATCTGGGGTGCTCGCGGTGTGACTTTCTTGAAAGAGACTTTGACGCAGCTAGGACCAGTAACATCTGGCTGGCTCTCGAGTCAA
>NC_054371.1:4777616-4799864 GCF_017654675.1 Xenopus laevis
ATGCCTTTTCTGCATCTAATGTAATAGCAAGGTTGGCGTTTTTTGGAGAGTGACTTTTTCTATGAGGGATAGGATTTTCCTAGTGTGTTCTGTACCTTGGCGTCTCTAATGTGAAACCGACTGATCATTGTGGATTATATGTGGTAGTATGACTTTTAGGCCGATTTGCTACACCTTCGCATATAACTTTGTGTCGCCATTAAGTAGTGAGATCGGTCGGAAGTTGGCACATTGATCCGTAGTTTGCCTGGCTTGGGAATGGTAGATATGGTAGCCGCCAGCATTTCTTCTTTCGGCAGTGTGCCTTGACTGTGAATATGGTTGAACAGTTGGGTTAGCTGAGGACGCAGTATTGCCTGGAACTGTTTGTCGTAAGCAGTTGTGAGTCCGTCTGGACCCGGTGCTTTTTCCCAGTGGGGTTTGTTTTATAGCCTCCTGTTATTTCTTGTGCACGGATAGGTGAGTTTAGTAAGAGTAATTGTTTCTGGCGTTATTTGTGGGAGTCTAGCTGTTGTTAAGAATGCAGTGATACTTTGCTGAGAAGGTTGTGGGGGTCTTTGTCCCGCGCTAGATTGTACAGGGATGCATAGAAATTCTGCAAATTTATCTGCGATATCTTTAGGGTTAGTTTATTTTATTGTTGTCTTTATCCAATATGTGGTCTATAGTTTGGGTCTGTTGTTTCCGTTTTAGGGTGTTAGCTAGCAGCTTAGATGCTTTGTTGCCTTTCGTGTAGTGGGAGAGTTTAGTCGTTGCATGTGATAATTAAGTTTAATGAGGTCCAGTTCGGCAGTTTATTTCTAGTTTCTCTGAATTGTTTTAGTCATTATTGCCTAGTGGGTTGCAATTTGTTTCTTGTTTCTAAGTCTAGCAGCTGTTGGAGCAATTCTAGTCTATTGTTTTCCCTTAGTCTTTTGATCCTGGATCCATATGTATTAGGCATCCCCGAATTACTGATTTGTGCGCACACCAAAGAGTGGTTTCTGAGATGTCATCACTGGTATTGAGAGCGAAGTATTCCTGCAGTGTTTGGGTACACTGGCGAAGCACTTCAGTGTTAGGAGCAAAGATTCGTTAAGCCTCCAGTGTGTAGGGGGTAAAGCAGTGTCATTCATTTTGCACTTAATGGTGACTGTGGCATGGTCAGACCATGTTATCTCCAATCTGCGCCTGCCTTACGAGTTAGAGAGTCTTTATCCGTAAATATATAGTCTATTCTGGAGTATTTTTCATGGCATGGGAATAATGGGTGAAATCTCTTTCCGCGGGGTGATAAGCTCTCCAGGCATCAAAGAGGTTGTGATAAGTTAGAAGGTTTTTCAGATTGGTTGCGTGGGTGAGGTCTCTGTCTAGGTTTTTGGATTTCCCTGCTTTGGTGTCCCAGTCTTGCGACAGCGGTACATTAAAGTCTCCCCGCAACGATAACGGTACCTTGTTTGATTTTGTTTAAAGTTCTAAAAAAGGTGCGATGAAAATAGAATTGCTTAGTCGTTGGTGCATAAACTGAGGCAATGGTGTGAGTATGTCCTGCATTTCCAATACAGCTATAGCGTATCTGCCCTGTGGATCAGTTTGTTGTTTTATAATTCGAGGGGAAATTGTGGAGTGGAACCAGATAGCGACACCCCTTTTTTTAGTGTTACGCTCGCAAATATTTGGAGTGGGTACTGTTTGCAGTCAAGATTAGTGGGTTGCCCTGCTTTGAGATGTGTTTCCTGCAGGCAGAGGATTGTAATTCTCTCTTGTTTGGCCCAAGTCAGTAGTTGCGACCTTTTGTTTGGGCTATTAAGCCCATTAACATTCACAGTTGTTATTGAGACTGCCATTGTGAATTACAGGGGGTGTGGTGCTGTCTTGTATTACTCACAGTTCGTGATCCGGTAGAGGTTAGTTGTTGCAGTAGCAGGGCAGTCTTCCCTCGTTGATCTGTTGCTGTTGCCCTTGCAGTGCATCGGAGTAGACAAAGCAGCAGCAATTGGTACCCTGTTAGAGAGAGGGGGAAAGGGTGGTGGGGAAAGCAGAGGTGTGAAAAATAGAGAGGAAAGATAGAGTTATAAACATCCAATTCAAAACATTGGAACATATCAACATATTTACAGCAATGCAACCCGTAGCATTGCCTAGGGTGGCTTTACTCTGTGCGAGAAAGTTCTTTCTGGCTAGTAGGGTGGTACATTTGATAGCATTGGGTATCTCCACAAATAAAAGCCATGTGTGGGGGGTAGTACTGTCATAAGAGTAGTCGGCCAGGGGGGGTGATTAGTACTTGGTGGTGGTATAATCAGGTTTAGAGGTTGAGGTTGTCCGTTGAACAGACTCACTGGGTGAGACTTGCAGTTGTATTTTCAGGTATTTTCGGTTATTTCCATGTCATAGTCGGCTTGAAGCCTGTGCCTGTCGGTGGTCCTGCGGTGGCTGGGCTTGTTCACCAACCACTCCTGCGGTATTTTGGCTGGTTTAGGAGCTGTTTGTTGTGGCAAGTCTGTTGGGGCAATAGTTGCCATTGTTTCAGCAGCTGTACCCCTGTTGTGGTGTATGCAGGACGTAAGGAGTGTCCTTGTACATAACTCTCAGTTTGACTGGGAACAGCCACCTGTATGAGATTCCTGCTTCTCTCAGGGCTGTCGTTGTGATATGGAATTCCTTGCGCTTCTTCATAGTATGTGCCGAGAGGTCAGGATAGCATTGTAGCATGGAATATTTTTCGGGAATTGCTTGCTTGTCCCGGAATGCCTTTAACGTAAGTTCTTTAATATGGAAGAAATGCATCCTCAGTATCACCTCCCTGGGAGTGGTGGGGAGGGGCATTTCTGTTTTTTGGCAGTCTATGGGCTCTGTCAATAAGGAGGAGATCACTGTTTTCCTCCGGGAAGATTCTTGGAGCATGTCATGAAGATACTGATGTAGTTCCTCCTTTTTTACTTGCTCAGATATCCCTCTCAGCCTGAGATTATTCCTCCTATTTCTGTCCTCTTATATCTGCCATTTTGTCACTTATCTGTTTGCAGCTCTGACTCTAAAGCTGTATTTGAGTCAATAAGGTCATTATGCGAGCTCACTAGCTTCCGCCATTTTATTTTCTAGATGGTTAGTGCGGTCACCTATCTGCTGGACCTCCCTGTGGAGCTCTGCGATCGCCCCTCTCAAGTCTGCCTGGAGGTCAGTGCGGAGTGTGGTAAGGAGACCTTTAAGAATGGGAAGCGTAATGGCTTGTGGGGAACTAGCGCTCGCCTGCGGATGTACCATTGTACTTGCCTCGTCATCTGTGCGCGTGGGGCTGCTTTCCCCACAGCCGCCGCCATCTTGGGAAGACAGGCCTGCTTCTTGCTGCGCACCCGATTTGGGGTAAAACGCGCGTCATTTTTTGTGGGGAAGGTTTCTTCGCGGAGCTTCCCCATGGTCAGCAGACAGGTATCGATGGTTCACTAGCTGTGAATGGCAGCAAATAGCGCTTAACCTGCGTTTGTTAAAGTCCCCTGCACGGAGCTCTTTAGATTGCTTCGCCGCATCGAGCGTTGGCTCCGCCCCCCAACATGGTAGTCTTGTATTGTTCTTGGAAAGGTTAAAGGCATGACATGGCTTTAGATCAGACAGTTCTCTCGAGTCATGACACGTTTACCATACGAATACAAGCGCCTTCTTCCGTACAGCACTTGAGACCTTGCACCACCCGTAGTTTGGGAAAGACCTTCTCAAGCCCGCGTTAAATCCACCAGTCAGAAAAGTGTGCATTTTCTCTGACCGGGAATCGAACCCGGGCCCGCGGCAGTGAGAGCGCCGAATCCTAGCCACTAGAACACCAGGGAGGCCGACGGCAAGCTTCCTCGATGCAACTGACGGCATCAACTCCAACGCAGAATTGTTTACGACGACGCAAACACATTTCTTTTCTAGACGTCATATCAAAGGCTATTGTGATACTAAATTCTATAGTTAGTATAGATATGGGGAAATATAATTGATGTGAGAGCAGGGAGGGGTGTGTGTGGATGGATGGATGATGCGGGGGTTTTTCATTTGACGGGTTGAACTTGATTGATTGACTTTGTCTCTTTTCAACCCGATTTAACTATGTAACTATTTTGTAACCCTCCTCTCTTAAAGCGCTTCTTCTCCGTTGTGCACGTGCCCCCTTTTGCATATGGCAGCTGAGGCCTTCGCCGAGCTTTTCTCCACTTTTGGCGTGGTTAATGTTTTTTGTTTGCCTGGATGCCATTCGTTTTCTTGGGATGCGTGAATGTTTTGCACTTACTCCAAAAATTGGGCTTTCCTAAGTCAAATATCCATACAAAATGTCATTCTAAAGGAAAGTGTGCCGCGTCTCTCCCATTTCCGCTTTGGGTTGATGAATGATAAACAAGCAGCTCGCGGTATAAACGGAGCTTTGTTTCTGCCCGGTTTCGAACCGGGACCTTTCGCAATGTGAGGCGAACGTGATAACCGCTACACTACAGAAACTCCCGTGCTGTCCCCGCACGCAAGACGTTGTGTAACTTTTTGCGCAACATTTTCCAACAGATGTTGCCGATTATGATCGGGTTTATTTTTGAAATTTTTATAATGCTCTGTGTAATACGGTCCAGAGCTATAAACAAGGATGTCTGACTTGTAAAAGCCCTTCAAGTCTTAGGAAGGCATTTAAAACACTCACCGTACAAATCGAAGGAACCCAGGACGAGTCCAACAAGCTATTTCCCAAGAACCCTTAGGTTGAGAACAGAATGCAACTCCTCCCTTCATTTGTTCCAGGGTGAATTCGGGAGCGATGAAGTCTCTCTCCCTTACCATATTGGGCGGCAGTACGCAGAGTCTCTGGATTCACAGGAACTTCCGAGAGATCTGTTTTCCAACCGCAGATTTATGGGGGCCAGTGGCGCAATGGATAACGCGTCTGACTACGGATCAGAAGAGTGTAGGTTCGACTCCTGCCTGGCTCGACATGCCTTAAATTAATTTTCAATCGACTTTAAAAGGGACGTTGAAATTTGATTTCCATTTAAAATTCATCATCGAATTTCAGTGCACCAGCACCACGTGAAACTGATGGATGCGTCCTGCTGCCTTCTGCCGGCATGCAAGAAACGTCGGTTTTTTGCCTTTCTCTTCTTTTTCTTTTTTTTGTTTTTTTTGCAGGTTTACGTTGGTGAAGCCTTTGAAAGAAAACAAAGCCACACCGGGGCAAAAAATGTCCTTGGCTTCATCGGTCATCACGTAGGATGTATGAATGCATGATGACTTTTTGGCTATAAAACCATAATATATCTGTGCGTTTCAAGGTTTGCCAGTCTGCATTCGGTTAAATAAAGAGGGTGCAACTTTGCCCACCAAAACCCATGCAACTGATTTGCTATGAATGCAAACAGCACTAAAAGAAACTTTGCCAAGGGACCATCCTGTGCCCCAGTGGCCTAATGGATAAGGCACTGGCCTCCTAAGCCAGGGATTGTGGGTTCAAGTCCATCTGGGGTGCTCGCGGTGTGACTTTCTTGAAAGAGACTTTGACGCAGCTAGGACCAGTAACTCTGCTGGCTCTCAGGTCCATGCAGGAGAATTTGGCAGAAAGCCTTTCAATTAGCTGGATGTTGTGTCAGCAGGTCCGGAAGAAAACCATTCCCTGATTAGCAATCATACAGCGGTACGATGAGTTTTGTTAGGAACGCCAAAAACACAAGCCGACGCTGGAAGTAGCGTCCAGCAATAAGAGTAGACGGGTCGACAGTGGACAGAACCGGGTACCGCTTGTTACTCGTTGAAGCGCCTCAAGTACAATCTGTTGGACAGATATCAGAACTGCGTTGAGGAAACCTTTCAGCAGACCGTTTTTGGCTCAGGAATGCCTTCTCTCACTTAAATTGGTTTTCTCCCAGGCAAAGCCATAAAAGAATTGGTTAGCACCCATTTATAGGGAAGGAGAGGAAGGGGCGATGAGTGTGAATATTTGGGGTAACCTTTTGCTGCCATAAATGTAAAGCTTGCAAATTTCTTCACAAGGGAGCAGAGTGAAATGTTTTCAAAGCCATGTGGTTTTCATACCAAATCCTTGATCAGATGGAGATTCCAAATGAATTTGTGTCATACAATTCAAGTGTAATGCGTAAAGCCAACTAAAGAGGAGATGGCCGACAGGAAGCTACAGCTACCTATTCATTTTGCAAGGGCGCGCCATTTCAAAGTGAGGAGGAAGTAGAGTCGTTTTCAAATTTCCGTTTGAGTGCTAGAAAAGGGTCAAGTTTAAACAAGGGTAAAAAGTTGCCGTGACCCGGATTCGAACCGGGGTTGCTGCGGCCACAACGCAGAGTACTAACCACTATACGATCACGGCATGCTGCGGGCCAGGACTGCGTTGGCCTGCTTTGGGAGTGGCGGCTGCTCTGTCCACGTTGCTTGTGTTGATTTCCTCAGCACAATTGTAGTTGGCATTCATTTTCCCTTTCGACCCATTTTACCGACTCAGCATTCCAGATGACCCACGGCAAGCCTCTCTTGAAAAACCTTTGGCCCTTGTCCGACTTTCTTTGCCAAAGAAGGAACACTGACTCCCATAATGCCTTTGGCTTTCCCATTTACAATTTCTTCTTTTCAAAATGCAGTTTAATCGTAAGGAGGCGAACCTAAAACCTCCCGATCCACAGTTAAAATTCATGATAACCCACATACTCACTTCATTTGCCTGGGTTTTTGTTTTTTTCCAATCGTTCAACTGGCTTAGAATGCTTTTATTTGTAAATACATTCCTGCGAGAGAAAGCACTATGGGAAACGAAGAAATAAAAAGGGGGCGAATCGCTAGTGTTTCTGCCCGGTTTCGAACCGGGGACCTTTCGCGTGTTAGGCGAACGTGATAACCACTACACTACAGAAACCACCTGCGGGGCTCGTCTAGGGGCCTCCGATCTGAGTCGCCGGGAAAGCCGTCCGGCCGGTGACCGCTCTGAGGCCGCCAAGCAGCGGCCCGCACTAATGAACACTAGGAGACACCGAAAAGGGTCATGGAAAAGCAGGAAAGGGCGGTGTCACAAAGGCCAAGAGAACAGAGGGACTGGAGGAGGAGAGGCTGGTTCCACCGAGTCAAAAGAGCTGAGAGGTCTAGAAGTGTAAGTAGCGAGAAGTGGTTTTTGGCTTCAGCTAAGCGCTCAAGTGGTTTTGAGCTAAAGGGAAGCAGAGGGGAGGGCTTTGCAGCGCAATGTCCTATTTAAATGGTGTTACCTAAGCTCCTTTGCTGATTTTGGTTTCTTTGCGGCGAGATATACAAATGAAGCCACTTTGGTTTGTGCCTTTAACACAGAATAGCTGAACTCACTCGAATCATACTGTATATCCCATTTCACACAGAAAATTGTCTCACGGCATCCCATGTGAACAATGGTAGTCTTGTATTGTTCTTGGAAAGGTTAAAGGCATGACATGGCTTTAGATCAGACAGTTTCTCTCGAGTCATGACACGTTTACCATACGAATACAAGCGCCATCTTCCGTACAGCACTTGAGACCTTGCACCACCCGTAGTTTGGGAAAGACCTTCTCAAGCCCCAGCGTTAAATCCACCAGTCAGAAAAGTGCATTTTCCCTGACCGGGAATCGAACCCGGGCCGCGGCGGTGAGAGCGCCGAATCCTAGCCACTAGACCACCAGGGAGGCCGACGGCAAGCTTCCTCGATGCAACTGACGGCAATCAACTCCAACGCAGAATTCTTTACGACGACGCAAAGACATTTCTTTTCTAGACGTCATATCAAAGGCTATTGTGATACTAAATTCTATAGTTAGTATAGATATGGGGAAATATAATTGATGTGAGAGCAGGGAGGGGTGTGTGTGGATGGATGGATGGATGCGGGGGTTTTCATTTGGACGGGTTGAACTTGATTGATTGACTTTGTCTCTTTTCAACCCGATTTAACTATGTAACTATTTTGTAACCCTCCTCTTCTAAAGCGCTTCTTCTCCGTTGTGCACGTGCCCCCTTTTGCATATGGCAGCTGAGGCCTTCGCCGAGCTTTCTCCACTTTTGGCGTGGTTAATGTTTTTTGTTTGCCTGGATGCCATTCGTTTTCTTGGGATGCGTGAATGTTTTGCACTTACTCCCAAACATTGGGCTTTCCATAGTCAAATATCCGTACAAAATGTCAATTCTAAAGGAAAGTGTGCCGCGTCTCTCCCATTTCGGCTTTGGGTTGATGAATGATAAACAAGCAGCTCGCGGTATAAACGGAGCTTTGTTTCTGCCCGGTTTCGAACCGGGGACCTTTCGCGTGTGAGGCGAACGTGATAACCGCTACACTACAGAAACTCCCGTGCTGTTCCCGCACGCAAGACGTTGTGTACTTTTTGCGCAACATTTTCCACAGATGTTGCCGATTATGATCGGGTTTATTTTCTGAAATTGTTTTTAATGCTCTGTGTAATACCGGTCCAGAGCTATAAACAAGGATGTCTGACTTGTAAAAGCCCTTCAAGTCTTAGGAAGGCATTTAAAACACCTCACCGTACAAATCGAAGGAACCCAGGACGAGTCCAACAAGCTATTTCCCAAGATCCCTTAGGTTGAGAGCAGAATGCAACTCCTCCCTTCATTTGTTCCAGGGATGAATTCGGGGACGTGAAGTCTCTCTCCTTACCATATTGGCGGGCGGTACGCAGAGTCTCTGGGATTCACAGGAACTTCCGAGAGATCTGTTTTCCAGCCGCAGACTGATGGGGGGCCAGTGGCGCAATGGATAACGCGTCTGACTACGGATCAGAAGAGTGTAGGTTCGACTCCTGCCTGGCTCGACATGCCTTTAAATTAATTTTCAATCGACTTTAAAAGGGACGTTGAAATTTGATTTCCATTTATAATTGATCATCGAATTTCAGTGCACCAGCACCACGTGAAACTGATGGATGCGTCCTGCTGCCTTCTGCCGGCATGCAAGAAACGTCCCCGTCGCTCATGCCTATCGGTTTTTGACTTTCTCTTCTTTTCTTTTTTTGGTTTTTTGCAGGTTTACGTTGGTGAAGCCTTTGCAAGAAAACAAAGCCACGCCGGGGCAAAAATGTCCTTGGCTTCATCGGTCATCATGTAGGATGTATGAATGCATGATGACTTTTTGGCTATAAAACCATAATAATATCTGTGCGTTTCAAGGTTTGCCAGTCTGCATTCGGTTAAATAAAGAGGGTGCAACTTTGCCCACCAAAACCCATGCAACTGATTTGCTATGAATGCAAACAGCACTAAAAGAAACTTTGCCAAGGGGCCATCCTGTGCCCCAGTGGCCTAATGGATAAGGCACTGGCCTCCTAAGCCAGGGATTGTGGGTTCAAGTCCCATCTGGGGTGCTCGCGGTGTGACTTTCTTGAAAGAGACTTTGACGCAGCTAGGACCAGTAACTCTGCTGGCTCTCGAGTCCATGCAGGAGAATTTGGCAAGAAAGCCTTTCAATTAGCTGGATGTTGTGTCAGCAGGTCCGGAAGAAATCCCGTTCCCTGATTAGCAATCATACAGCGGTACGATGAGTTGTGTTAGGAACGCCAAAAACACAAGCCGACCGCTGGAAGTAGCGTCCAGCAATAAGAGTAGACGGGTCGACAGTGGACCGGTACCGCTTGTTACTCGTTGAAGCGCCTCAAGTACATCTGTTGGACAGATATCAGAACTGCGTTGGAGGAACCTTTTAGCAGACCGCTTTTTGGCTCAGGAATGCCCTTCTCTCCCTTAAATTGTTTTCTCCCAGGCAAAGCCATAAAAGAATTGGTTAGCACCCATTTATAGGGAAGGAGAGGAAGGGGCGATGAGTGTGAATATTTGGGGTAACCTTTTGCTGCCATAAATGTAAAGCTTGCAAATTTCTTCAACAAGGGAGCAGAGTGAAATGTTTTCAAAGCCATGTGGTTTTCATACCAAAATCCTTGATCAGATGGAGATTCCAAATGAATTTGTGTCATACAATTCAAGTGTAATGCGTAAAGCCAGCTAAAGAGGAGATGGCCGACAGGAAGCTACAGCTACCTATTCATTTTGCAAGGGCGCGCCATTTCAAAGTGAGGAAGTAGAGTCGTTTTCAAATTTCCGTTTGAGTGCTAGAAAAGGGTCAAGTTTAAACAAGGGTAAAAAGTTGCCGTGACCCGGATTCGAACCGGGGTTGCTGCGGCCACAACGCAGAGTACTAACCACTATACGATCACGGCATGCTGCGGGCCAGGACTGCGTTGGCCTGCTTTGGGAGTGGCGGCTGCTCTGTCCACGTTGCTTGTGTTGATTTCCTCAGCACAATTGTAGTTGGCATTCATTTTCCCTTTCGACCCATTTTACCGACTCAGCATTCCAGATGACCCACGGCAAGCCTCTCTTGAAAAACCTTTGGCCCTTGTCCGACTTTCTTTGCAAAGAAGGAACACTGACTCCCATAATGCCTTTGGCTTTCCCATTTACAATTTCTTCTTTTCAAAATGCAGTTTAATCGTAAGGAGGCGAACCTAAAACCTCCCGATCCACAGTTAAAATTCATGATAACCCACATACTCACTTCATTTGCCTGGGTTTTTGTTTTTTTCCAATCGTTCAACTGGCTTAGAATGCTTTTTATTTGTAAATACATTCCTGCGAGAGAAAGCACTATGGGAAACGAAGAAATAAAAAGGGGGCGAATCGCTAGTGTTTCTGCCCGGTTTCGAACCGGGGACCTTTCGCGTGTTAGGCGAACGTGATAACCACTACACTACAGAAACCACCTGCGGGGCTCGTCTAGGGGCCTCCGATCTGAGTCGCCGGGAAAGCCGTCCGGCCGGTGACCGCTCTGAGGCCGCCAAGCAGCGGCCCGCACTAATGAACACTAGGAGACACCGAAAAGGGTCATGGAAAAGCAGGAAAGGGCGGTGTCACAAAGGCCAAGAGAACAGAGGGACTGGAGGAGGAGAGGCTGGTCCACCGAGTCAAAAGAGCTGAGAGGTCTAGAAGTGTAAGTAGCGAGAAGTGGTTTTTGGCTTCAGCTAAGCGCTCAAGTGGTTTTGAGCTAAAGGGAAGCAGAGGGGAGGGCTTTGCAGCGCAATGTCCTATTTAAATGGTGTTACCTAAGCTCCTTTGCTGATTTTGGTTTCTTTGCGGCGAGATATACAAATGAAGCCACTTTGGTTTGTGCCTTTAACACAGAATAGCTGAACTCACTCGAATCATACTGTATATCCCATTTCACACAGAAAATTGTCTCACGGCATCCCATGTGAACAATGGTAGTCTTGTATTGTTCTTGGAAAGGTTAAAGGCATGACATGGCTTTAGATCAGACAGTTTCTCTCGAGTCATGACACGTTTACCATACGAATACAAGCGCCTTCTTCCGTACAGCACTTGAGACCTTGCACCACCCGTAGTTTGGGAAAGACCTTCTCAAGCCCCAGCGTTAAATCCACCAGTCAGAAAAGTGCATTTTCCCTGACCGGGAATCGAACCCGGGCCGCGGCGGTGAGAGCGCCGAATCCTAGCCACTAGACCACCAGGGAGGCCGACGGCAAGCTTCCTCGATGCAACTGACGGCAATCAACTCCAACGCAGAATTCTTTACGACGACGCAAAGACATTTCTTTTCTAGACGTCATATCAAAGGCTATTGTGATACTAAATTCTATAGTTAGTATAGATATGGGGAAATATAATTGATGTGAGAGCAGGGAGGGGTGTGTGTGGATGGATGGATGGATGCGGGGGTTTTCATTTGGACGGGTTGAACTTGATTGATTGACTTTGTCTCTTTTCAACCCGATTTAACTATGTAACTATTTTGTAACCCTCCTCTTCTAAAGCGCTTCTTCTCCGTTGTGCACGTGCCCCCTTTTGCATATGGCAGCTGAGGCCTTCGCCGAGCTTTCTCCACTTTTGGCGTGGTTAATGTTTTTTGTTTGCCTGGATGCCATTCGTTTTCTTGGGATGCGTGAATGTTTTGCACTTACTCCCAAACATTGGGCTTTCCATAGTCAAATATCCGTACAAAATGTCAATTCTAAAGGAAAGTGTGCCGCGTCTCTCCCATTTCGGCTTTGGGTTGATGAATGATAAACAAGCAGCTCGCGGTATAAACGGAGCTTTGTTTCTGCCCGGTTTCGAACCGGGGACCTTTCGCGTGTGAGGCGAACGTGATAACCGCTACACTACAGAAACTCCCGTGCTGTTCCCGCACGCAAGACGTTGTGTACTTTTTGCGCAACATTTTCCACAGATGTTGCCGATTATGATCGGGTTTATTTTCTGAAATTGTTTTTAATGCTCTGTGTAATACCGGTCCAGAGCTATAAACAAGGATGTCTGACTTGTAAAAGCCCTTCAAGTCTTAGGAAGGCATTTAAAACACCTCACCGTACAAATCGAAGGAACCCAGGACGAGTCCAACAAGCTATTTCCCAAGATCCCTTAGGTTGAGAGCAGAATGCAACTCCTCCCTTCATTTGTTCCAGGGATGAATTCGGGGACGTGAAGTCTCTCTCCTTACCATATTGGCGGGCGGTACGCAGAGTCTCTGGGATTCACAGGAACTTCCGAGAGATCTGTTTTCCAGCCGCAGACTGATGGGGGGCCAGTGGCGCAATGGATAACGCGTCTGACTACGGATCAGAAGAGTGTAGGTTCGACTCCTGCCTGGCTCGACATGCCTTTAAATTAATTTTCAATCGACTTTAAAAGGGACGTTGAAATTTGATTTCCATTTATAATTGATCATCGAATTTCAGTGCACCAGCACCACGTGAAACTGATGGATGCGTCCTGCTGCCTTCTGCCGGCATGCAAGAAACGTCCCCGTCGCTCATGCCTATCGGTTTTTGACTTTCTCTTCTTTTCTTTTTTTTGGTTTTTTGCAGGTTTACGTTGGTGAAGCCTTTGCAAGAAAACAAAGCCACGCCGGGGCAAAAATGTCCTTGGCTTCATCGGTCATCATGTAGGATGTATGAATGCATGATGACTTTTTGGCTATAAAACCATAATAATATCTGTGCGTTTCAAGGTTTGCCAGTCTGCATTCGGTTAAATAAAGAGGGTGCAACTTTGCCCACCAAAACCCATGCAACTGATTTGCTATGAATGCAAACAGCACTAAAAGAAACTTTGCCAAGGGGCCATCCTGTGCCCCAGTGGCCTAATGGATAAGGCACTGGCCTCCTAAGCCAGGGATTGTGGGTTCAAGTCCCATCTGGGGTGCTCGCGGTGTGACTTTCTTGAAAGAGACTTTGACGCAGCTAGGACCAGTAACTCTGCTGGCTCTCGAGTCCATGCAGGAGAATTTGGCAAGAAAGCCTTTCAATTAGCTGGATGTTGTGTCAGCAGGTCCGGAAGAAATCCCGTTCCCTGATTAGCAATCATACAGCGGTACGATGAGTTGTGTTAGGAACGCCAAAAACACAAGCCGACCGCTGGAAGTAGCGTCCAGCAATAAGAGTAGACGGGTCGACAGTGGACCGGTACCGCTTGTTACTCGTTGAAGCGCCTCAAGTACATCTGTTGGACAGATATCAGAACTGCGTTGGAGGAACCTTTTAGCAGACCGCTTTTTGGCTCAGGAATGCCCTTCTCTCCCTTAAATTGTTTTCTCCCAGGCAAAGCCATAAAAGAATTGGTTAGCACCCATTTATAGGGAAGGAGAGGAAGGGGCGATGAGTGTGAATATTTGGGGTAACCTTTTGCTGCCATAAATGTAAAGCTTGCAAATTTCTTCAACAAGGGAGCAGAGTGAAATGTTTTCAAAGCCATGTGGTTTTCATACCAAAATCCTTGATCAGATGGAGATTCCAAATGAATTTGTGTCATACAATTCAAGTGTAATGCGTAAAGCCAGCTAAAGAGGAGATGGCCGACAGGAAGCTACAGCTACCTATTCATTTTGCAAGGGCGCGCCATTTCAAAGTGAGGAAGTAGAGTCGTTTTCAAATTTCCGTTTGAGTGCTAGAAAAGGGTCAAGTTTAAACAAGGGTAAAAAGTTGCCGTGACCCGGATTCGAACCGGGGTTGCTGCGGCCACAACGCAGAGTACTAACCACTATACGATCACGGCATGCTGCGGGCCAGGACTGCGTTGGCCTGCTTTGGGAGTGGCGGCTGCTCTGTCCACGTTGCTTGTGTTGATTTCCTCAGCACAATTGTAGTTGGCATTCATTTTCCCTTTCGACCCATTTTACCGACTCAGCATTCCAGATGACCCACGGCAAGCCTCTCTTGAAAAACCTTTGGCCCTTGTCCGACTTTCTTTGCAAAGAAGGAACACTGACTCCCATAATGCCTTTGGCTTTCCCATTTACAATTTCTTCTTTTCAAAATGCAGTTTAATCGTAAGGAGGCGAACCTAAAACCTCCCGATCCACAGTTAAAATTCATGATAACCCACATACTCACTTCATTTGCCTGGGTTTTTGTTTTTTTCCAATCGTTCAACTGGCTTAGAATGCTTTTTATTTGTAAATACATTCCTGCGAGAGAAAGCACTATGGGAAACGAAGAAATAAAAAGGGGGCGAATCGCTAGTGTTTCTGCCCGGTTTCGAACCGGGGACCTTTCGCGTGTTAGGCGAACGTGATAACCACTACACTACAGAAACCACCTGCGGGGCTCGTCTAGGGGCCTCCGATCTGAGTCGCCGGGAAAGCCGTCCGGCCGGTGACCGCTCTGAGGCCGCCAAGCAGCGGCCCGCACTAATGAACACTAGGAGACACCGAAAAGGGTCATGGAAAAGCAGGAAAGGGCGGTGTCACAAAGGCCAAGAGAACAGAGGGACTGGAGGAGGAGAGGCTGGTCCACCGAGTCAAAAGAGCTGAGAGGTCTAGAAGTGTAAGTAGCGAGAAGTGGTTTTTGGCTTCAGCTAAGCGCTCAAGTGGTTTTGAGCTAAAGGGAAGCAGAGGGGAGGGCTTTGCAGCGCAATGTCCTATTTAAATGGTGTTACCTAAGCTCCTTTGCTGATTTTGGTTTCTTTGCGGCGAGATATACAAATGAAGCCACTTTGGTTTGTGCCTTTAACACAGAATAGCTGAACTCACTCGAATCATACTGTATATCCCATTTCACACAGAAAATTGTCTCACGGCATCCCATGTGAACAATGGTAGTCTTGTATTGTTCTTGGAAAGGTTAAAGGCATGACATGGCTTTAGATCAGACAGTTTTCTCTCGAGTCATGACACGTTTACCATACGAATACAAGCGCCTTCTTCCGTACAGCACTTGAGACCTTGCACCACCCGTAGTTTGGGAAAGACCTTCTCAAGCCCCAGCGTTAAATCCACCAGTCAGAAAAGTGCATTTTCCCTGACCGGGAATCGAACCCGGGCCGCGGCGGTGAGAGCGCCGAATCCTAGCCACTAGACCACCAGGGAGGCCGACGGCAAGCTTCCTCGATGCAACTGACGGCAATCAACTCCAACGCAGAATTCTTTACGACGACGCAAAGACATTTCTTTTCTAGACGTCATATCAAAGGCTATTGTGATACTAAATTCTATAGTTAGTATAGATATGGGGAAATATAATTGATGTGAGAGCAGGGAGGGGTGTGTGTGGATGGATGGATGGATGCGGGGGTTTTCATTTGGACGGGTTGAACTTGATTGATTGACTTTGTCTCTTTTCAACCCGATTTAACTATGTAACTATTTTGTAACCCTCCTCTTCTAAAGCGCTTCTTCTCCGTTGTGCACGTGCCCCCTTTTGCATATGGCAGCTGAGGCCTTCGCCGAGCTTTCTCCACTTTTGGCGTGGTTAATGTTTTTTGTTTGCCTGGATGCCATTCGTTTTCTTGGGATGCGTGAATGTTTTGCACTTACTCCCAAACATTGGGCTTTCCATAGTCAAATATCCGTACAAAATGTCAATTCTAAAGGAAAGTGTGCCGCGTCTCTCCCATTTCGGCTTTGGGTTGATGAATGATAAACAAGCAGCTCGCGGTATAAACGGAGCTTTGTTTCTGCCCGGTTTCGAACCGGGGACCTTTCGCGTGTGAGGCGAACGTGATAACCGCTACACTACAGAAACTCCCGTGCTGTTCCCGCACGCAAGACGTTGTGTACTTTTTGCGCAACATTTTCCACAGATGTTGCCGATTATGATCGGGTTTATTTTCTGAAATTGTTTTTAATGCTCTGTGTAATACCGGTCCAGAGCTATAAACAAGGATGTCTGACTTGTAAAAGCCCTTCAAGTCTTAGGAAGGCATTTAAAACACCTCACCGTACAAATCGAAGGAACCCAGGACGAGTCCAACAAGCTATTTCCCAAGATCCCTTAGGTTGAGAGCAGAATGCAACTCCTCCCTTCATTTGTTCCAGGGATGAATTCGGGGACGTGAAGTCTCTCTCCTTACCATATTGGCGGGCGGTACGCAGAGTCTCTGGGATTCACAGGAACTTCCGAGAGATCTGTTTTCCAGCCGCAGACTGATGGGGGGCCAGTGGCGCAATGGATAACGCGTCTGACTACGGATCAGAAGAGTGTAGGTTCGACTCCTGCCTGGCTCGACATGCCTTTAAATTAATTTTCAATCGACTTTAAAAGGGACGTTGAAATTTGATTTCCATTTATAATTGATCATCGAATTTCAGTGCACCAGCACCACGTGAAACTGATGGATGCGTCCTGCTGCCTTCTGCCGGCATGCAAGAAACGTCCCCGTCGCTCATGCCTATCGGTTTTTGACTTTCTCTTCTTTTCTTTTTTTGGTTTTTTGCAGGTTTACGTTGGTGAAGCCTTTGCAAGAAAACAAAGCCACGCCGGGGCAAAAATGTCCTTGGCTTCATCGGTCATCATGTAGGATGTATGAATGCATGATGACTTTTTGGCTATAAAACCATAATAATATCTGTGCGTTTCAAGGTTTGCCAGTCTGCATTCGGTTAAATAAAGAGGGTGCAACTTTGCCCACCAAAACCCATGCAACTGATTTGCTATGAATGCAAACAGCACTAAAAGAAACTTTGCCAAGGGGCCATCCTGTGCCCCAGTGGCCTAATGGATAAGGCACTGGCCTCCTAAGCCAGGGATTGTGGGTTCAAGTCCCATCTGGGGTGCTCGCGGTGTGACTTTCTTGAAAGAGACTTTGACGCAGCTAGGACCAGTAACTCTGCTGGCTCTCGAGTCCATGCAGGAGAATTTGGCAAGAAAGCCTTTCAATTAGCTGGATGTTGTGTCAGCAGGTCCGGAAGAAATCCCGTTCCCTGATTAGCAATCATACAGCGGTACGATGAGTTGTGTTAGGAACGCCAAAAACACAAGCCGACCGCTGGAAGTAGCGTCCAGCAATAAGAGTAGACGGGTCGACAGTGGACCGGTACCGCTTGTTACTCGTTGAAGCGCCTCAAGTACATCTGTTGGACAGATATCAGAACTGCGTTGGAGGAACCTTTTAGCAGACCGCTTTTTGGCTCAGGAATGCCCTTCTCTCCCTTAAATTGTTTTCTCCCAGGCAAAGCCATAAAAGAATTGGTTAGCACCCATTTATAGGGAAGGAGAGGAAGGGGCGATGAGTGTGAATATTTGGGGTAACCTTTTGCTGCCATAAATGTAAAGCTTGCAAATTTCTTCAACAAGGGAGCAGAGTGAAATGTTTTCAAAGCCATGTGGTTTTCATACCAAAATCCTTGATCAGATGGAGATTCCAAATGAATTTGTGTCATACAATTCAAGTGTAATGCGTAAAGCCAGCTAAAGAGGAGATGGCCGACAGGAAGCTACAGCTACCTATTCATTTTGCAAGGGCGCGCCATTTCAAAGTGAGGAAGTAGAGTCGTTTTCAAATTTCCGTTTGAGTGCTAGAAAAGGGTCAAGTTTAAACAAGGGTAAAAAGTTGCCGTGACCCGGATTCGAACCGGGGTTGCTGCGGCCACAACGCAGAGTACTAACCACTATACGATCACGGCATGCTGCGGGCCAGGACTGCGTTGGCCTGCTTTGGGAGTGGCGGCTGCTCTGTCCACGTTGCTTGTGTTGATTTCCTCAGCACAATTGTAGTTGGCATTCATTTTCCCTTTCGACCCATTTTACCGACTCAGCATTCCAGATGACCCACGGCAAGCCTCTCTTGAAAAACCTTTGGCCCTTGTCCGACTTTCTTTGCAAAGAAGGAACACTGACTCCCATAATGCCTTTGGCTTTCCCATTTACAATTTCTTCTTTTCAAAATGCAGTTTAATCGTAAGGAGGCGAACCTAAAACCTCCCGATCCACAGTTAAAATTCATGATAACCCACATACTCACTTCATTTGCCTGGGTTTTTGTTTTTTTCCAATCGTTCAACTGGCTTAGAATGCTTTTTATTTGTAAATACATTCCTGCGAGAGAAAGCACTATGGGAAACGAAGAAATAAAAAGGGGGCGAATCGCTAGTGTTTCTGCCCGGTTTCGAACCGGGGACCTTTCGCGTGTTAGGCGAACGTGATAACCACTACACTACAGAAACCACCTGCGGGGCTCGTCTAGGGGCCTCCGATCTGAGTCGCCGGGAAAGCCGTCCGGCCGGTGACCGCTCTGAGGCCGCCAAGCAGCGGCCCGCACTAATGAACACTAGGAGACACCGAAAAGGGTCATGGAAAAGCAGGAAAGGGCGGTGTCACAAAGGCCAAGAGAACAGAGGGACTGGAGGAGGAGAGGCTGGTCCACCGAGTCAAAAGAGCTGAGAGGTCTAGAAGTGTAAGTAGCGAGAAGTGGTTTTTGGCTTCAGCTAAGCGCTCAAGTGGTTTTGAGCTAAAGGGAAGCAGAGGGGAGGGCTTTGCAGCGCAATGTCCTATTTAAATGGTGTTACCTAAGCTCCTTTGCTGATTTTGGTTTCTTTGCGGCGAGATATACAAATGAAGCCACTTTGGTTTGTGCCTTTAACACAGAATAGCTGAACTCACTCGAATCATACTGTATATCCCATTTCACACAGAAAATTGTCTCACGGCATCCCATGTGAACAATGGTAGTCTTGTATTGTTCTTGGAAAGGTTAAAGGCATGACATGGCTTTAGATCAGACAGTTTCTCTCGAGTCATGACACGTTTACCATACGAATACAAGCGCCTTCTTCCGTACAGCACTTGAGACCTTGCACCACCCGTAGTTTGGGAAAGACCTTCTCAAGCCCCAGCGTTAAATCCACCAGTCAGAAAAGTGCATTTTCCCTGACCGGGAATCGAACCCGGGCCGCGGCGGTGAGAGCGCCGAATCCTAGCCACTAGACCACCAGGGAGGCCGACGGCAAGCTTCCTCGATGCAACTGACGGCAATCAACTCCAACGCAGAATTCTTTACGACGACGCAAAGACATTTCTTTTCTAGACGTCATATCAAAGGCTATTGTGATACTAAATTCTATAGTTAGTATAGATATGGGGAAATATAATTGATGTGAGAGCAGGGAGGGGTGTGTGTGGATGGATGGATGGATGCGGGGGTTTTCATTTGGACGGGTTGAACTTGATTGATTGACTTTGTCTCTTTTCAACCCGATTTAACTATGTAACTATTTTGTAACCCTCCTCTTCTAAAGCGCTTCTTCTCCGTTGTGCACGTGCCCCCTTTTGCATATGGCAGCTGAGGCCTTCGCCGAGCTTTCTCCACTTTTGGCGTGGTTAATGTTTTTTGTTTGCCTGGATGCCATTCGTTTTCTTGGGATGCGTGAATGTTTTGCACTTACTCCCAAACATTGGGCTTTCCATAGTCAAATATCCGTACAAAATGTCAATTCTAAAGGAAAGTGTGCCGCGTCTCTCCCATTTCGGCTTTGGGTTGATGAATGATAAACAAGCAGCTCGCGGTATAAACGGAGCTTTGTTTCTGCCCGGTTTCGAACCGGGGACCTTTCGCGTGTGAGGCGAACGTGATAACCGCTACACTACAGAAACTCCCGTGCTGTTCCCGCACGCAAGACGTTGTGTACTTTTTGCGCAACATTTTCCACAGATGTTGCCGATTATGATCGGGTTTATTTTCTGAAATTGTTTTTAATGCTCTGTGTAATACCGGTCCAGAGCTATAAACAAGGATGTCTGACTTGTAAAAGCCCTTCAAGTCTTAGGAAGGCATTTAAAACACCTCACCGTACAAATCGAAGGAACCCAGGACGAGTCCAACAAGCTATTTCCCAAGATCCCTTAGGTTGAGAGCAGAATGCAACTCCTCCCTTCATTTGTTCCAGGGATGAATTCGGGGACGTGAAGTCTCTCTCCTTACCATATTGGCGGGCGGTACGCAGAGTCTCTGGGATTCACAGGAACTTCCGAGAGATCTGTTTTCCAGCCGCAGACTGATGGGGGGCCAGTGGCGCAATGGATAACGCGTCTGACTACGGATCAGAAGAGTGTAGGTTCGACTCCTGCCTGGCTCGACATGCCTTTAAATTAATTTTCAATCGACTTTAAAAGGGACGTTGAAATTTGATTTCCATTTATAATTGATCATCGAATTTCAGTGCACCAGCACCACGTGAAACTGATGGATGCGTCCTGCTGCCTTCTGCCGGCATGCAAGAAACGTCCCCGTCGCTCATGCCTATCGGTTTTTGACTTTCTCTTCTTTTCTTTTTTTTGGTTTTTTGCAGGTTTACGTTGGTGAAGCCTTTGCAAGAAAACAAAGCCACGCCGGGGCAAAAATGTCCTTGGCTTCATCGGTCATCATGTAGGATGTATGAATGCATGATGACTTTTTGGCTATAAAACCATAATAATATCTGTGCGTTTCAAGGTTTGCCAGTCTGCATTCGGTTAAATAAAGAGGGTGCAACTTTGCCCACCAAAACCCATGCAACTGATTTGCTATGAATGCAAACAGCACTAAAAGAAACTTTGCCAAGGGGCCATCCTGTGCCCCAGTGGCCTAATGGATAAGGCACTGGCCTCCTAAGCCAGGGATTGTGGGTTCAAGTCCCATCTGGGGTGCTCGCGGTGTGACTTTCTTGAAAGAGACTTTGACGCAGCTAGGACCAGTAACTCTGCTGGCTCTCGAGTCCATGCAGGAGAATTTGGCAAGAAAGCCTTTCAATTAGCTGGATGTTGTGTCAGCAGGTCCGGAAGAAATCCCGTTCCCTGATTAGCAATCATACAGCGGTACGATGAGTTGTGTTAGGAACGCCAAAAACACAAGCCGACCGCTGGAAGTAGCGTCCAGCAATAAGAGTAGACGGGTCGACAGTGGACCGGTACCGCTTGTTACTCGTTGAAGCGCCTCAAGTACATCTGTTGGACAGATATCAGAACTGCGTTGGAGGAACCTTTTAGCAGACCGCTTTTTGGCTCAGGAATGCCCTTCTCTCCCTTAAATTGTTTTCTCCCAGGCAAAGCCATAAAAGAATTGGTTAGCACCCATTTATAGGGAAGGAGAGGAAGGGGCGATGAGTGTGAATATTTGGGGTAACCTTTTGCTGCCATAAATGTAAAGCTTGCAAATTTCTTCAACAAGGGAGCAGAGTGAAATGTTTTCAAAGCCATGTGGTTTTCATACCAAAATCCTTGATCAGATGGAGATTCCAAATGAATTTGTGTCATACAATTCAAGTGTAATGCGTAAAGCCAGCTAAAGAGGAGATGGCCGACAGGAAGCTACAGCTACCTATTCATTTTGCAAGGGCGCGCCATTTCAAAGTGAGGAAGTAGAGTCGTTTTCAAATTTCCGTTTGAGTGCTAGAAAAGGGTCAAGTTTAAACAAGGGTAAAAAGTTGCCGTGACCCGGATTCGAACCGGGGTTGCTGCGGCCACAACGCAGAGTACTAACCACTATACGTCACTGCTGCTGCGGGCCAGGACTGCGTTAGGCCTGCTTTTGGGAAGTGGCAGCTGCTCTGTCCACGTGCTTGTGGTTGATTTCCTCAGCACAATTGTAGTTGGCATTCATTTTCCCTTTCGACCCATTTTACCGACTCAGCATTCCAGATGACCCACGGCAAGCTCTCTTGAAAAACCTTTGGCCCTTGTCCGACTTTCTTTGCAAAGAGGAACATGACCCCAAATCCTTGCTTTCCATTTACAATTTCTCTTTCAAATGCGTTTAATCGAAGGAGGCGCTAAACCTCCCGCATCCACAGTTAAAATCTGAAACCCACATACTCACTCATTTGCCTGGTTGTTTTTCCATCGTCAACGGCTTAGTGCTTTTCTATGTAAATACATTCTGCGAGAGAAGCACTATGGGAAACGAGATAAAAAGGGCGATGTAGTGTTGCCCGTCGAACGGGGCTTGCGTGTTAGGCGCGTGATACCACTACACTACACACTGCGGGCTAGGGGCCTCCGATTGAGCGCCCGGGAAAGCGCCGGGTGACGCTCAGCC